>NW_023615674.1:0-120001 GCF_013339695.2 Rhipicephalus sanguineus
TCTTTCGGCACAGATTCTGCAACCTCCACGAGAGGCAGAAATAACGTTAGAATGTACAACGCGGTCCACTGTTAGATGAAACACTGTCAGAGCCCTTCGCTAACGCTCCGCGCAGCGCAGGAAGTGGCGAAAAACAAGCGCGTGCGTGAAACGACGCAGGGGCGGCACATGCCTCGCGCTGTCTGCTATTGAACCACCACTTCACATGCTCGCGCATGGCCGCGCTGCCAATGTCCTATTGAGCAATCGTGCGTCAAGAGGTGTGCGAAAATTTTGGGTGAATTCCTACTTGCGAATCCCTTACACCTAAGAATCGGGGCTGCGTAGCAAACGTTGATGTAGATTTAGCGCGCTATGCGAGACTGTCAATGATGATGTATTTTGCTTTTTTATGTCTTTCTTTCCCGAAATTCTGAAAAAAAAATGTTCTGATCTCCGCTTTGAATGTCATGTGAGAAGTTGCAGTGTGTCACTCGAAATTTTGGCACGGCTCAACCCCCTTTTCACGTTGTTTGCGCGCGACCATGCTGCCACGTCGCTGCTGTGCAAAAAGACACGGCTCTTGACGTGAAGGGCTGGTTCAGTAGCACACGACGCGGGGAATGTGCCGCCCTGGCGTCGTTTTGCGCATGCTCCTGGTTTTAAGCGCATCCTGTGCACGGCGCTGCCTGGTGTGTGAGCCACGCGCTCGCGTGTTGGCTCAAACGGTGGACCGACCGGTACAATGACGCATGTGCAAACGCCCGCGAGTTTTGCGGTATCAGCCTTTTCAACCGAAGCATGTTATGAGCGAGAAAAATCGGTGGCGGCATTGTCGTACGCGGAAAACCCGGCGCCAGCTGGGTACAGAGATGTGGCCCTTGAAGGTGCGACGGTGACCTTCGTATTCGCATGCACAGTTTTCCAATAATTGCGCTCTCTCAATCGCCGTTTTTTTTTTTCGGCGATCGGCCGTTTCTAATACGGCAATGTGGTCTTTTATTGAGGTCGCTTGTCATTTTACGTTGCCCCATTTCATTGTTGCTTGGTTATGAACACATGACCTCACGTTCCGGCGCAGAAACGTTAGTCGTTCAGCATGATGTCAACTGCGCAGGCGCACTGACGCTACGCCCACAACCAATCAGGGCCGTTTCGCTTCCGCTGGTGAAAGAAAGAAAGAAAGACTATGTGATGACGTCTTCATGTGACGTCGCAAATTTGGTCACTTGCGACGTCATTAGGTGACGTCATCCCATAATGATGATTTCTTGTGTCACTCGTGAGCACGCCAACGGTCACTTTTCGCGTTTGTTGAGGCATTTAAGGCTTTCGTCTTAATAAACAAAAGAGCATGGCATTCTTACAAGGCACCCACCCAAGAAGCTTGGCGCCTGTTTTGTTTGCGCTCCTAAGTGAGAGGGCGTGAGTACTAGTTACGGCTATGACGGGGGCAATGCGATGCGTGTGAAATGCAAAGACACCCCGGTACTTATATTTCGGGCGCACGTGAAGGAACCCTATGTGCACGAGATTCTTGCGGAGTGCCTCGTAATCACACACTTGTTTTGGTACCCAGGCACATAACTTCTGCTTGTTTTTTTTTTCTTCTTTTGTGCCAGGTGCAGAGTGAAAACGCGGTGGTCGCAATGATTTCCTGTACTCGTTTATACCATAGAGCTTCGTAATAATACACTAGTGGGAAATCTGGTGCCTGTCTCTGCGGGAGCTACAACGCATGGCTCTTCAGCCAGCATGGGAATGCTGAGTAGTATATGGATTTGCCAAGCCTCGTTCGTTCGGCTCCATGTGGCCTGCAGCCGCTTTATCGCAAGATGATGTTCACGATGTTTAACAAACGTTCCGCGGTCCACCTTCGCCATCTTGATGCTTTTAGGCTCACCAGCTTCAAATCAGCTCAGGCAGTTCACAACGAGCCATCCATTTATCCGAAACTGAAGCCAAAACACGTCAATGAGCAATGCCACAAGTGCGTTCGAAGACGCAAGCACGAAGACTAGGCAAATCTATATACTTCCATATACTAAACGATGGCCGCGCCACAGTTCCCTATGCTAAATCTTGTAGGAAACTATATGGCCTTATAGAACGCTAGCGATTGAGTCGTTACCTTTTACCTAACGTTGCAGGTCTGTACTACATTGTACCTCAACATTCATGCTTTTTCTGACCTTTTTTTTCCTTTGCTGTGCTCTAGCTGGCAACATGCATAAATCGTTTATTCTACCACACAAAAACATTACTTAAGAGTTTACCGCCATGTCACTTCTGTATCGGGCTGGATCCTGTACGTACAATAGGGAAGAATATGAGCAGGCGAATAAAGTGTAAGCAAAGTGCAACTCTGACGTCATTCCATCTCAGAACAATGATTCCTATTTTATCTTCAGCTTTATTCGAAAATCAGCCTTAGGAACTTATCACATTTTCTACCCTGTTTTCCTTTGTATTGCCGCAGGTGGTGTATACGCCTGTGCAGTCTTTTGAGCCGGCCTCTTCTTTTAGCAAGTAAGACCACGTGTTGGTTCTACGAAACACGGCATATTTTTCTCCCTCTAATACTGGTGCTATCATTATTTTCAAATACTGCAGTGTACCGCGACGTCATATGGAACTCTCACTATATTCATAATACAATGAACATCTTGCAAACCACACATGGAGGGTTCGTGCCTTGTACTTTATTCCGACGCATGTAAGTCTGGCGCGCAATTTTCGCCTTCGTGGAATCCGGTTATTTGTTCCCTGGTAAAGACATGTTGACCGCAGCAAGCTACGTGGTACTACTTACGTGTGAAAGAGGTCATCAATGAAAAGTACAAGAAACAGGTATATTCCGAGCCTCACTTGACGTGGTGATAGGCGCAGTGCGACTTCGCATAGCAACAAAAGTTTTGTTATTGCTGTATTTTAGTCTCTCCCACGCATATGCATGCATCCATCTAACATTTAGAACGCTGCTTGACTGGGCGAACGCGTACAAGAGCAATATGCTTGCCGATCAACTTGCCACACTCATAGAGATAAAAGCTAGCACCTCTTCCACCTGTGCTCTTGCATATCATTTATGAGTCCGTGCAGGGACACTTTATTTACCACTGAAACGCGGTGCCCATCCCCAGAGAAGGTGGGCGGTTGAAGAGTGAGAATTGTAGCATGCGACCAAAATATAGACACTCATGCGTCTATGACAAGAGACTGGCAAAGCACTTGGTACAGCGAAGTTGACTTGTCGGTCAAATATTCGCTGTTTGCCGCTGTACCTGTTTGTCATTATGTACTGTCACCGTCAAACTGCGAGACAATAGAAAAAGCTGAATATTCCCACTGCTTGGGCAGGAGGCCTTGAATTTAGATTTCCGGGCTCTTCTAAACGCGCTAATACATGTACTGCGCAGTTCAACCGAATATAGTCATAAATCACTGGAAAATTCAGCGTTTATTCAAACCTAGTGTCCCTAAACCTCTGATGCTAAGTGTACGTTTGTGGAACGACGACGCATCTTGTAACCATCACTGCATACATTTGGTAGTCGTCATTGTCCCTACTAAGGTCGCACGCCCCCACCCTGAAACATTGCTTTCCAGGTGAACTAGCGCAGCTATTGCTGCTGCCATATTCGAGTGTGTCCACTACTTTTGCTGTGCATGCTTTGTTGCCACCGACAACGTGCATCCGATGCGAAGAAAGCTGGACAAGGGCTGCCAAAACCTGACGCGGAATCATTGCGAAGCCTACTTGCATCGGCGCCATAGAAATTACCCAGCCAAAACACCATGAAGCTTGCTGCCGCCATTGGTTCCGCGTGGAGCGTTTGAAAGTCTTGAAGAGATGGAAAATTGTTCAAACATGGAATGTCGCTGGAACCAGCGACACTCCGTGCTGAAGAATTTTTTTTACGTCATGAAGTTTCCATCTTCCCTTGAACTTCTGTCTTTTCTGGGGCTTAAAACCTTGTCACTTTTTTGGTGTAACGCTTTTCGATTGAAAACATTCGGTATAGCCCCGGCTACTCTCGCCGAAGCAAAGCTGCTCTTGTTCTGACAATCTGAAAATTTTTCCACCATGTGGAATGGTGGATTCCATCAGCCATCATTATGGTGGATTGTGATGTATGCTGGATGCTGGCGTATGATGGATGCTGGAGAATAAAGGAGCGTAAAACGGCTCTACAGTGTCAGGACCATCGTGCCTAGCTGTCACACATTAATAATTTAATAGAAGGCGATGTAGAAAGCATTACAGTTGAAATCCACAATAACGAAATCGGCGGGGAAAGCACAAAATTTCGCTCTTGCGGGAATTTTGTTGGCGCGAGAATGCGGCAGAAAAGACATGGAATTTACAAAAAACACATTTTATTTCCAAAAGTCAGTAAGTTTGCTTTGGCGGGCCTTACCATGCAGCAATTTCATGCCTCTCGATCGGGAATCTCGTTTGCCACGTCACAAAGTTCGCCCCATGCACTGGTCAGTGACGGCGGCACTACGCTCTCACCAGTACCGTTATCAAGTGCGCCTACAGGCGAACCTTCTTCCGCCTCCACTGGATCAGCGCGGATCAGCGCAGAATCGTAACAGAGAGCTGCACGCAACGCCGAATTCTTCGGCGATGTCTATTTTTTTCCTGCCCTTTTCCACCTCATTGATGATTGCAGCCTTACCTCCCAGCGTGATGAACTTCCGCTTTTTCGTTGGAGGCGGCATCTTCGCAGGCAGCGGAATCGGACGAAGCAATTGCAGCACACAGTTCACGTTGCACCAAGCGACCAAGCAAACGCTCCACAAATGGCTCCACACACGCGACCATGTGCGCGCAAAGCCGGCAAAGCCAAGCACAGAGGCCAGCCAACGAACGAAACTCCATGAGGAATGTGGATTTGGCTACCTAGTCCGTGATAACGAGCAAGTGCTTCGGCAAGCCATCATCATCATCATTGTCGCCAGCTTTATGTTTTTTTTTTGTAAACAATGATGGCGGCTGCTTCTCAAGTGCGCTGCAGCGATAGGTTTGCACAATTTAAGTGTAGCGTGAATGCATTTCAGCAGTTTTCGAATGTAGTTCATGTTGCGAGAGTAGATTATTTGCGCACTCGGTTTTCAAAAATTTCGTTTATGAGGGACTTCGGTACGAATATCTTTCGTAGTCGCAAGTTAAGAAATGCATTGACTCCTATGGGCGTTCGCCGGTGCTCCGAAAATATTTCGTTGGGGTGAGAATTTCGTTCCCTCGGGATTTCGTTATCGCGGGTTTCGACTGTAGCACAAAAAAAAATCCGTATGAAAAGAAATACTTCCGCGACTTGGAGTCGAACGTGCCACCATTCGATCCTCAGCCGAGTAGTTTACCACTACGCCACGCTGACACATGTCTTGATTTTTCTAGTATGACTACTCAACGTACTAATACACCGTTTGGCTTCTGCTTTGTATGTCTCATATTCGAAACAGACGCGATCTTCACCTTCCACTGAAATTTGCATAGGTATTAAACGCAAACTACTGCCGGTACCGAATGGCACGTCCATAGTGACAATAGCGCTAGCTTTCTTTTTACAATTCACAACGTAACTCTAAAAAAATATCAAGTCGATCGAGGAGCGGGCATAGTTTACCGGCTGTTACTGCCAAGTTTAATAGCCGTTTCTCGGTTTTTCCAAAGGGCGACATGCGCAGAGTCTTTATGTCGACTCTAATCTCATTCGATAAATACGCGCGTACAATTGATTGAGTATTGTGTTGTTTGTTCGCGCAACTTCAGCGCAGCCGTGCCACCTCACTGATCTGACGCTCTATCGTTAGCTGCAACTACATAACAGATGGGCCGAAAAAAGAGTGCAGTGTGCGGGAAAAATATGTCATGATATAGGTTCACTAAGGCGTACGAATTGACAAGTCTATGTTCTCGCATACGTGTCAGAGAAGCGCCGGCGAGTGCGACCGGCGGCGGTTGGTGACCGGAGGCGCTTGCTGGAAGCGCGTCGCATCTATGCTCATCGCTTCTTGTGCGGACACCGTACACGAGAAAAAATGCTTCATTTAGGTTAGCCGATATCACAGCTGTGCTGTAAAGTCATTCGTACTTGGCGCACTCGTGTATCCTGAAACCCAGAAGCGTCGCTGACAGTTAGACGGACTCGATCGGTACGCTATGCCTAACCTTTGGTGGAAATCATGGTGGTAGAATATGATGGTGGAAGTCATACTTAGTGGGGCTTACCTGGACACATGTGGTAGGTAAGCATTTGTGCATTTTAGCTTCGCATGCATTCTCACTGTTACCTTAAATTACCACTGATGTAAGTGAGTGTGCAAGAATGGCCAGTAGCGTTTCTAGCGAGGCGGTATCAAGCGATGGCTGTTTTCCGGTCTACTAGCTGGAAGGGGCCTTTGCGCCATCAGAGCTCATTTACTTCTCGAAAACTTCGCGGCGATTTAACACAGTTACTGTCGCTGTTCACACCGACACCCCCTCTTGACGTTTAAACATCACAATACATCAACATATCGCGGATGTAAATGTGATAAGTACGTGCGCAAAATGTAAACATTCACGGCTGCTGTGCTCCACAAAACTGGTTGTGGTTATTGACGCCGTATGAATAAAAAAAAGCGTGCTAGTAAACGTAATGATCGGCGTTGGCTCCTTTGAACTCAAAACATATTTTTCTGCTCATAACAAGAAGACGTTTAAAATGACAGTGATTTAACATAATGCCACGTGCACTTCTATCATGCCACCATCATCCACCATGCTTCCATCATGACACAGTCATCCAGCGTGTTCACCAAGCCATCCACCAAAACATGTTTTGCATCGCCACTATCAGCCAGCATTTTCCACTTTACACCAAGAGAAGCTAGCCACCACCACCACCATCTGCCACCATTTTTTCCACTCTCGCCATCATCAGCCATTATGACCACCACAGCTTCCACCACATCCACTATTCTTTCCACCTTGTCCACTATTGTTTCCACTATATCCGCCAACAATTCCAGCATCCACCAACCCAGGATTATCAGTAGGGTAGTTTGTTGATAATTATTGCATATGGCAGCGCACACAGGCTGAAAGGACGAAACGAAACGAGAAATACGTAAAAAAGCGTTTGTGCTCATAAAATAATCGGAATCTGGCTTGATTGATTGTTCTTCAACACTCGGCGCTCGCCATTTTTCTGTGAATGATGCAATGTCATGATGATAGCTTGCATGTCGATCGTGACCTCGGAATAGGTGCGCCACGACAACGTAAGGAGAAGCGAGTTAGACAGACGATGTTTTTTTTTGTCGCGGGACAGAAAAACTTCCAAAATATGCCATTCCTTCCTGAAGTGACACATTGTGCCAAGTGGTATAACAAAAATTAGGGGACCCATAAGCTTCGCCTTTAAGAGTTGAACGCAATAGCGAAATCCGGCCCCTAGTGCGCACTTCAACCACTAAGTGCATACTTATCAATGTGTATTGTTACACACGCACGCACACAGACACACACGCGCGAGAATGGTACATACAGGTTTTTGATCTAAAGCAAGAGTCGCATGGCCTCCAAGATACACGCCGCGCGCTCGCCGTCTCGGAGGCCATGAAGAGTCTCACAATGCCTCACAGATGGCAGCACATTATCTAGCGTTTGCTGTTGCTTGGTCAACGCCTCCTCTGGAAAGGCGGCATTGGCTTGACATGTTTTCCGCTAGATGGACATAGTTGTCCATTTTTACAGCTGTTTGAAAGTTCGTGTGTGTTTTTAGCGGCGATGGCTGCACTATCCCGGCCTTTTTCGACGTAGTTTGATGGCCTCCCAAATGCGCCTACAAATCGCCGAATGGGCTCGTTTTCGTCGTGACGCCTGTCGAACAAAATGCGTTAAGGAGACTCCTTCCCCTACATGGCACTTATGTAGTGTTTTTTTTCCGAAGCAGCTGCAAGTAACATCGTGGCTTTGTGGTAGGACACCTGCTTGCCACGCAAACGGACCGGGTTCGATCCTCAATGGGACCGAAAATTTTATTCTTTCTTTTATTTGCTTCTTTCTCGATTTCTCGCTCACTGACGATTTTTCGCTCACAACCAACGGTCCCGACACCGACGGCGGAATTTCTGTGACACGAGCTGTCTAACGCTATCACGTTAATACTTCAGCATATACTCTAAATATTACACCATCTCCCACTAAAGAGGACCACGAGGCGATGCGAAGCCGGAGCACTTGCACGATCGCGTTCCGTTGGCGTTCGCTGGGCATGCTACCGTCATCGTGCATGCTACCGACCTCGCGTCGTGGAACGCGAAGAGGAACGCTACGCACGTCGTGTCTTCCCTCTAGCCTGGCCGTTAATTCTCACAGGGCGAGCGGGGAACGCAGTCGACGGGCCCGCGAGAGGTGGAGAGCGTAGGAGAGGAGAGAGAGAAGGGGAGGAGACGCGCATGCGCTGGCGCTCGTCGCGGCGTTGCGCAGGAGAGAATTTCGGAATGTCTAGCCCACGTTTCCGAGGAAGAGTGGAGAGGGAGAGGGGAGAAGGAAATGGGAGAGAAGGAAAAGGGAGAGTAGGAGTAAAGAGGAGGTATCTGGAGAGGGTATGCGCATGCGCAGTAAGGGTGGTCACGCCGCACGCCACCACCACCACCACCACTACCGGTTTGAACTCCGCTATAAAATGCTTCGCATCTAAAAAATTCTGAGGTCTACCACCATGGTTCCTCTTGCAATAGTCGTGTATCACCTTTTCTCTTTGCATATCATGCATGCGAAGCTTGCCGTAAATTACAAATCACTGTTTAGTGCTCTGACTAATTCAGTGCTATGACATTAGGAAGGCAGGATTATTCTCCTTGCAGAATTCCGTGCTTTACGGAGAATAAAAGGTTAGTTTGCAAAAATAACGAGCTCTCTAACACGACAATACAACAGTCGCTGGTATAATAATGGGTTATTCAAGCGCGTGCACTTACACAATAAGCCATGCGTACTTCGTTGCGGTACAATCGCACGGCAATGTCTAAATATTGTATGCGGGAAGAGATTACTTTAATCAAGAAAGGTGATTACCTTAACGTCTTTCAGGTTGTCTCCTTAAGGAAAATTGCGGGCAGCTAGAAGTGATGGGTATTTCAAACAGGAAGAACTTGTGCAGATGCCCTGTTTACCGTTAAAGAAACGAGAACAAGCGGTTCTCTGGACTTTGCCCATTGTGATACTGACATAATTTAGGGGTAAACAGGAAAATGATGAAATGCACAGCGCGAGCAGTTATTGAGCTTCTTTGCGCACCTATAAGAACAAGCCTCCGAAAGAGTGAAAGAAACATTGCGAACTTGCAGAGGAAATGAATTATTTCGCTTGGAACTTAGTACACTCGGCATTGCTTTCAGCCGTTGCTATCTTCATTTCCAATTGTGAAGCCCAATATGTTAAAACAAATTCTGAAGAAGACCTTAACCTTCTTAAGGTAAGTACACTCTGCCAATAGTAGTATCGAAGTTGTTTCGTTTTCATGTAAACTGATGCTTATTGGCGCCACCATATTAAGACAGAACCTTGGCTGCTGCAGCGTATAATTTGCTATATATAAGGTCATGCTAGCTGTTGTTTTAGAAGTCAGCTGGACAGAATTCACAAATGCAAATAATATTGCAAGGCTACCAACGACTCAGCGAGATTTAGGAAGAAATGCCCGTAATAATGACGCTGGGCGAGATGCTGTTTCCAGTACGCATTATCAACCACGACAATGCGAGTGTTAACTACAAAGTGTTGTGGAGTGCAAGCTTTTTTGACAAGCACTTGTCATACAATAGGTAATCCACACATGCCAGCGTAAATACATAACAGAAAGTAGTAGCACGCTCGTCACTCAAAATTGATTTGGGAAGTTACGCAGTGAAGAGCAGAAGTCTGCATCATAAGCATAAAGGATCGCCTATCTGATCAAAATTGCAACGGCAACAGATTGCAAAGCAGGAGTTAGGTGTTGCCGTTTCCCAAATATCGAACCTGCGCGCACTATTTTGGATATTGCGTGGTTTACAGTTGTGAGCACTGTTTGAAATATCCTTACAAGTCGTCCTCCCGAACAGCCGATGAGGCGCTTGCGCACCGCGTCTTTGCGTGCTTTGCGCCGGCTTGTTTGCTCGCCTTGAATCGTCGGCGAAACTGACGCTTGTAGTTATGGTAATAACAATTGTTGGGGGTTTGACGTTATAAAACCACGATATTATTACTAGGGACCCCATATTGGAGGACTCCGGAAATTTCCACCGCTTGTGGTTCTTTAACGTGCACCTAAATCTAATTACACGGGCCTCAAGCATTCTTGCGTCCACCGAAAATGCGGCCGCCGCGGCCGGGAATCGATCCCGCGACCTTCGGGTCAGCAGTCGAGCACCACAAACATTAGACCACCGTGGCGGTTGCTTGTACTTATAGTGAAGAACAAAGGAAATGTATTGCTCGAGTGTACCGGTGAAACACCTGATAGGGGGCGTTTCGCTTTGCTGGTGCAGTGACGTGAGATATGTTTTCCTATTTATTGCTTGTCTAGTGATAATAAACTCAGTTGTTAGCGCTGTGTTTGTGTGCTTCTTTTCGTTTTTGTGTCCCATCTCGGCGCGCTGTATCACGATCAGTATATGCCAACTGGCCCTACAACAATCAGTGCTGTAGTTAAACCCACCTTAACTTCGGTCTTAGACAGTCACTATATTAGGTATTGAAAACGAAACAAACAAGTAATAAGACATTCTTAGTAAAGAGCCTGGGATTAGACAAATGGAGCAAAAACTTATTCGCTTTTTTCTTATAGGCCTTCTATGAACTACGCTTAGACAAATAAAATTAGACATCTTATTGATTTTTCTTTAGAGAATCTAGTCTTGGATTAGACAAAACAAATATGCGAAATTGTGTTTTGTCTATAGATTGTGTAGACCGAATATAGAAAAGGAGAAAAATACGCTTTCTGTACTTTTGTTTGTAGACAGTATAGAATACAATTAGAGAAAAGGTAACAACCGTTTTTTTTTACTTTTGCTTACAGACAATCTATAGAAAACAATTATACAAATTATAACTTACGTGTTTTTAGTCTTGTTTATAGAATATCTATAGAATACAATTAGACGAAAAGTAACACGTAATTTGTCGACTGTTATCTATCTATTGCCAATAGATATTATTTAGACAAAATACTAACTCTACATAAACACAAATTCGTCTCCAAGAAGCCTTCAGACAATCTGCACACTGCCTAAATTGATTTTTGTAAGGGTTATCTTGTATCCGTTTAGGAAAAAACCGCAAAACTTCGTGTTTCTCTAGCCTCTGTAGTGCATCTGTTCAAAACGGGTGGAACACTTGTTCGTCGCTGACATTAAAATTCGTCCAAGCGACACTACATTATTCACGTCATACTTTGGAGGCTTATTCTTGTACATTGTTCAAATCACAGCTGCCGCATAGTGGCCGTTTCACTGACCTGCCTTTTACATACACAATAATAGGAGGCCTTCGTATAGATGAGCTATTTCTAGAATCCCCTCCCCCACCCTCTTCCCCGAAAACAAGTCAAATTAAACCACCTATTTGATGGTGTCGTCTTTGTTGTACCTGCAGCACAGAACAAAATCAACCTACGCGTGCACTTAACGTCAGAGGCTGCGCACATTGCATACTCTATTTTACTTTTTTTCATAAAAATATAAACTTACGTGCCCATCACAAGTTTAGAATAGGCGTAGGCCGCGCGTTTCGATCTTTTGCATCATGGAAAAAGCCTAGCGAAGGAAAATGTGTCCTTCTAAAGAAAGGTAGTGAAATAGTTTTCAGACAATCGAATCATTGCATTTAAATTGAAGTCGGACAATAGGGCATTCTTTCGTGTGTGTTTTTTTTTTGTAGTGGCTGCAGCATTGTATTTTTTGCCGCTTTTACTCAATATTTGCTTTTAATTTCTCGATTTACAGATTTTTGTATTCCTGTTGTGTTTTACGCATAATTTTTTACTGTTACTTTGTAGTATATTATTCCTGTTTTTTTGTTATGTACGTTTTTGTATTTTGTTACATAATGTTTGTTGTCCGCCTGATATTCATTTCCATCAGACGTCGATGGAAAATCGCATATGATACGCTATTGTAGAATGCGCGTAGAAGTGGCCAAGGAAATTAGGTCAACGAATAAATTAGCATACCGTCTTAGGCTTTGGCATAGACACTTTTTGGTTCTGTAGTTACTGGTGTGTTCACAAGAATGGAAAGTGAACGGTAGGAATCAGGGTAAAAAAAGAATGCACGCCTATGGCATATGCTGATGATGCTCATGTTTGTCTTAGCACCAATCAATGAATGTAGAAGATTAAAAAATAAGTGAAGAAATTAGCCGGAAATTGCTTGCCGAGGAGCGAGATAAACGAAGAGTGCGACGCCGCTGCAGCAATTACAATCATGAAATTTTTAAGAACATACAAACAAAAAAAGGTATCTTGCTGACAGCGCACACTAGTCGCCGTAGGCTCCTATTTGCTTAAAATGTTTAAGAAATTACTTTCGAATGGCATTCATAGCGTGCACACAACAACGGTTACTTCTGTAATGATGCGGCAGCGCGATCACCTATTTGAGGCTTCATTCTGGTATGCCCAATTTATTTATATAGAAGAGGTTAGACATATAGTGCGCTCTCAGGAATTTCCTGCCTTTAACGCAAGAAGCTTACCTTGGGATACAGCATCGCGGAGACCGCGCGCTACGTTCGCTCACTGTACGTATATATCCTGTAAACGAATAGCGGTGGTAAACAATACGGTGGTAAACAACGTCCATGAACGGACTTTTGTTTACGACAGAGATAATATCGTGGTCTTGTAGCCCTTTGCTACATGATGCCCTAATTTGGAGACGAGCCTTACTTTTGCGATGTCTGTACATTATATTGGCAGCGAAGAGACCACAAGGATTAAGCTTGTGACAAATTAAGCCTTCTTGTTGCCTAAAGATTCCTAATCTGACTTTTGGTTGACATATTTTGCTAGATATGATGGGTTTGTCGCAGGCAGTTCCGTGTTTAACGCCACGTTGGGCGTGGGGCCCTTGCCGGAATGTCGAGTTACTTTTTTCTCCTTTTTACAAATGCTCACTGTCAGCAGTTATTATAGCATGTAATTTAAGTGGGTTCAATTTGGTCTATGAAGAAATACAGCATGACTGACTGTGCAATAATTAGTTAATTATTGGCGTTTTAAGTTCAATTGTTTCCTGTAATGTATGCTACGATCTATTATAACACTGCCACTTGCTTTAAATTTGGTCTGCAGAACGTTGCCATCAAATCATGTATATTTCACGCATTTATCAGCAATCGATCGTAATGCGGCATGCACAGGTTTAGTGTCTGTAGGAGACTTTGCCCAAACAAGGCAAAAATGTTTTTGCCCCTACAATACCCCTGGTTTCTCACACAGTGCCCACACCGCTGAGGTTTGATTCATTTCATACCTTTAATGGTTTTATTTTTAGCCCGGCGCAGGATTATCTGCGTCATGAGCTCGTTTATTGCAGACAATATGCGTGAAGCTAGTGTGCGTCACACGATACATGTTGTCTGTACAGAAGCAATTTTTCTGTGAAAAATGCTCTGTCTATCCACCTTCTTCGCGTTTTCTTCGTTTGTCTTGTTGAAGAGATCGAAATCAAAATATGCGGGCACTGACGTCGGGGAAAGCAAAATTGACATGTAAGACCTTACATTATCGCATAAAAGCGGACCTTTTCAAGCCGTATGTGAAACAAATTTTTCACCAGTAGAGGTAGAGCATTTGCATGTATCGCGTAATGAAAAAACCATAGAAAGATATTTTGCAGACAACTGTCATTATATTTTCTCTGAACCACTTTTCCTGAAACTACAATATGTAAAGCTTTCGGGTTTGTTTCATTTTATTATTCGGTGCCTCTTCTTGCAATGGAGCTACAAATACTATTCTATTTCAAGTGTTGACATTTTTGCAATTTTTTAAGTAAAGCTAGTAATTTTTGTCATCATTTTTTAAGGGAAACTGTCAAAAATGTTAGAACTATTCTACATACGCACCTCATTATAGTTCAATAACTTTGTATTGAAGTTTGGTTTGTTATAGTATAAAAACACCGTTTTGTTTTTTTTTTCGTGTTGTTTCGATAATGGGGCAAATGTAACAAATATTGATTTCGAGATATTGAGAGTTCAAGAGGAAAAAACGAGTTCCGTTCATGTTTTATTAAAAAATAAGATGTACTGAACAATTTACATAATAGCAACCTGCCATATAAGCATCACACGAATCATTTTTTAGCTTCTTTTCTTGTTTTCTTAGTTTCCTGGCTTGTTTTGTTATATCTTCTGTCTCTTTATTGGTCAAATACTGTCGACGCCGTCCGATCTCACCCAGACATATCACAGTGTTGCGCGTCGGCGATATTACAAACGGTCTTGCGAAGGTCGGCTCGGGCCGTGCAGGTCTTTTTCAAAGTTAGAACGGTTTCAAAGGTGGCAGTTCTGAGAGTTTCCATTTCAAGGAATACGATTTCAAGAAACAAATGGGTTATAGTGAAACAGACGTGTTCCGAGCACCTCCGGGTTTTGGGCACAGTAGGTGGAAAGGAAACGCGGTTAGGGGCAGCTTACTTGGGGACGGAGAATAACTGCAGAGAAAAGAATGAGGAAATAACGAATTGAATAAGCATGGATATTAAGAAATTTATGGGGCCTAAATCATCATGTTAGGCATTAAGATACCGAGGGGGAAGTTTTTGCTAGATCTCTGCGACCAACATAGTCTGGAGATAGGTAACGCAGGGCCTAGGTGTGATGAGCAGATCATGTGGTAAGTCGAAAAGAGGCCGTCCAACATTGATTATTGTCTCATGACAGAAGGAATTTACCACAAACTGAGAGTAATGTGAATAGACGGCGAGGGATTAACAGTGTTGGCAATGATCGTAAACGCGTAACATTAGAAATGGGATATAAAACTGGAAATGAGAGCGTATAATCAAAGTTTGGCACCTCGTATACAAAAGACAAAGAAATAAGAAATATAGCCGCATGAGTCGAGGAAGAAGAGGTTAAACATTAGGCAAGTACTGGGGGTATGGCGAGCTCTTCTTACATGTTATGACGAAATAAATAAGGAAATAGCAGAAAGCTATTTGCTGGAAAAGAAAGAGAAAGCCGAAATCAGGTGGAACATGGAAATCCGGGAAGCTATCGAGAAGCGACGTGAAGCATCACGGGAGCATAGATAGGCAAAAAAGGAGAAGTGGCCGCAGGATGAAGTCTATAAAAGATGGGAAATAAATTTAATGAAACTTCAGCAGATCCCACGCGTAGTGGGAATCGGTTTCATGCGAAGCAGTCAGCAAATACTTCTATGCTGTATTTTATGGCTTTGAGCCAAGCGTTGCGAGGTGGATCGACGTGTTTTTGTAAGTGTAGTAGTAGCTGTGTGCACACCGTGGGCTTACCAGGTACGTCGACAACACTGGCGTGTAAAGGGTAACTTATGGAGCGACGTAACGTCAGCCCTCACGTTAGAGTACATACGTCAGTATTATCGAAAGTAAGTGCACTTTGTGGCGCAGTGATGTGAATATCATACGTAACTTTCGTTAATGTATTGCTGCAGGGTCGAGCAATGCTTCAATATAGCTTACTGAATCATAGGAATAGAAGTGTAATGTTTATTAGACTGCTATAAAAGCGGAGCCAACCCTAGCGTCATATCAGACGTTAACATGATACGACGCCTGTATCGTAGGAGTACACATGTATTCCTAAGATTGCTTTCTTGTAAAATTAAATAGCCAGCACCACAACCAGAATTGACGTTGCACCAACATTACGCCTGCATGGGCTGTTTTTCCAAACCAATTTATAGACCTGGTAGAATACCTGAATGCCGCGCAGAATGCTTGGGTTCGATTGCTGCTCGGACCCTAATTTTTATACTTCCCATTCGTCGGGTCAACGCTGCTGATGTCGCTTTTTCTTAACGCTCTCGCATTTAAATTACCATTATCTGTTCTCGCCGTTCCTAAGTAGATATCAACTGTCAGTCACCTGTGGCGCATACCCGTACACCGCGGCCCGTGGTAAACGGGCATGTGCCACACGTGCCTGGGGGAAAGGGTTTGACGACGTACGCGACAGGATTTTCCCGTTATTCATGCCATGACCCGACAGTCATATTCGCCAAATCATCTTACCCTCCCATGCCCGTTTTGGTCTACACCAAGTTAAGGAGACGATCATGAAAGCACCCAGACGTAGGCGGCTAGATAGATAGATAGATAGATAGATAGATAGATAGATAGATAGATAGATAGATAGATAGATAGATAGATAGATAGATAGATAGATAGATAGATAGATAGATAGATAGATAGATAGATAACAGGCCCGTGCACGTGGCCTTCCTAGACATCAATGCTGTATATGAGAACGTTAGTCAGGAAATTTTATGTGATATTGTGTGACGTAGCAGTATTGAATGAAGTGGTCACAAACAACAACTGCATGCAGCTTTTGAGGGAGATATGCCGAGAAAATACAGTTTGCTTTGATTGGGAAGGAATAAGCAGCAAAGAAAACATGGATATTAGAAATGGGCTGAGGCAGGCATGTCCTTGTCTCCGGTAGTATTCATGCTGCACAAGGTAGGGATGAAAAAAGCGCTAGAAGGTAGCAATATTCGTTTAAATCTTCCACACAAACCGGACGGCATCATGACGTAGCAGCAGCTTCGAGGTTCATTTTATGATGACGATATCGTTTATATGCGGGAAGCAGGGGTGGTATACAGGGGCTGGTGGATATATGCGGAAGGGAAGGTGGAGCTCTAGGAATAGAGTTTTGTGTAACAAAATGTGGATTGATAGTGTTCAGTGATCCCAGTGATGAGGTGGTGTCACTACAGGGCCAAGCAATACAGAGGGTAAGCGAATACATGTACCTTGGAATATGGGTAAATGAGGGCGATAGATAGACTGAGGTACATGAAAATGTCTGGGCAGCAAAGGGAAAGAGAAACGCTGCATGGAAAAGGCACAGAGTGTCATGGGGAAACAATACGTATGAGGTGTTTCGAGTTCTGTGGAAATGTGTAATGAATCTAGGGCTTACACTTGGGAACTGAGTGGTGTGCATCAGGCTAGAGGTGCAATCGTGACTGGATGAGAATCGGAGGAGTGTAGGACGCCTCGCTTATGGGCGCTCACGGAAAGACGACAAATGGGGCTTTAAAGGGCGATATGGGATGGCCAAATTTCGATGCGAGGGAAGCTTAGAGCAAAATTAGCATTGAAGAGATGTAAGGAATGTGAAAGCGAGTAGATGAGCGGAGAAGGTGTTCCGGTATTTGTATAGGAAGATCGTTAACATGCAATGGAGAAAAAGAACTAGGCGACTCACCAGCAAGTATAGAGCTGGCAGTGTAGGCGATATGCAAAAGAGAGCGTTAAGCGAAAAGTCAGATAGGCGGATATGATTTATTAGATAGCAGCGACGCAAAAAAATACGGCTGTCGTACGACGACTTATTGTGCGACGGCGACGTCTTAGACAGTCGAGGTATAGCACCGGCAGAAGCCGAAGGTAGATCGCGTGCACAGCAACAACAGACGCGGAAGCTCTTCTTTCTCTTCCTCACTACAATGGCCCCGGGACTGAAAAGGAGCCATCCTGGCGACTACGGCGCAGGTAGGATCAAAGGGTCGTAATATGGCTTGAGTCGCCTGACATGCACCGTGTCACGACCGCGATGTCTGAGGTCGTGGGATGGCGTCACAGGTTCAACGACGTAGTTAACAGAGGATGTGCGGTCGATTATGCGGTAAGGGCCATCATAACGAGGAAGAAACTTCGTTGAAAGTCCAGGGCTGTGAGGTGGGACCGACAACCAAACGAGTGAACCGGTCGCAAAATCTTGTGTAGACAATTCGTTGTCATGCCGCAGCTTTTCGCGACCTTGAGCGGCGGTCGTAAGTGTACGCGCAAGCTGCCTACAGTCCTCTGCGTATTTGGCCGCTTCAGACACCGTTGTGCACTCGGAAGTGTCGGGTCGGTACGGAAGCAATGTATCCAATGTGCAGGAGGGCTCTCGTCCATATAGTAGAAAGAACGGCGAAAAGCCAGTGGTAGTTTGTGTGGCAGTGTTATACGCGTATGTTACGAACGGCAAAACAGTGTCCCAGTTGCTATGATCCGAGGCGACGTACATAGTCAACATGTCGCCGAGAGTACGGTTGAACCTCTCCGTCAAGCCGTTCGTTTGCGGATGGTAGGCTGTAGACTTGTGGTGGACGATGTTGCATGCAGCGAGAAGGGCTTGTATTACTTCGGAAAGGAACACGCGCCCTCTGTCACTGAGCAGTTCACGTGGCGCTCCATGTCGAAGAACGAAGTTCCGCAAAATGAAGAATGCGACTTCGCGCGAAGTAGCGGCTGGAAGTGCTGCGGTCTCGGCGTAGCGCGTGAGGTGATCGACTCCTACAATTATCCATCGGTTACCCGAGGAGCTGCAGGGAAGAGGACCATATAGGTCTATGCCGACGCGATCAAAGGGACGAGCCGGACAGGGCAGCGGTTGTAACTCGCCAGTAGGCCGCTGGTGAACTTTTCGTCGTTGACATGCTGTACAAGCTCGAACGTACTGGCGGACGAAGCGATACATTCCGGCCCAGTAGAAACGTTGTCGTAGCCGAGTATACGTCTTCAGCTCACCGGCGTGCCCGTTATGAGGGGCAGCATGAAAATATTCGCATATTTCAGAACGCATGTGCCGGGGAATCACGAGTAGCCACTTGCGACCGTCGGTTAAATAGTTTCGCCGATAAAGGATGCGGTCATGCACAGCAAAGTGAGCGGCTTGGCGACGAAGTGTTCGAGAAGAGGGTGTAGTGTTTGGGTCGTCGAGGAAGTTTATTATAGCTGAAAGGGATGGATCCTTTCGCTGCTCGACGGGCATGTTAGCGACGTTGATGGGGGACACGGATGCAAAAGACATCGATGCGGAGGCCACGTCGACAGGTATCGGCGATCGGGAAAGCGCATCGGCGTCAGAGTGCTTCCTTCCCGATCGGTAGACAACGCGGATGTCGTGTTCTTGTAAGCGAAGCGCCCAACGCCCGAGCCGTCCTGATGGATCTTTTAACGAGGACAGCCAGCAAAGGGCGTGGTGGTCGGTAACAACGTCGAAAGGGCGACCGTAGAGGTATGGACGAAATTTGACGAGAGCCCAAATGATGGCTAAACATTCCTTTTCTGTGACGGAGTAGTTTCTTCCGCCTTCGTTAAAGTGCGACTGGCATACGCCACAACGTACTCGTCGTAGCCGTCTTTCCGTTGCGCTAGGACTGCACCAAGTCCGATGCCGCTGGCGTCCGTGTGTATTTCTGTAGGGGCTGTGGGATCGTAATGACGAAGGATCGGTGGAGAAATTAGTAGGCGACGTAGTTGCTCGAAGGCTTCGTCACACGAGGTTGACCACGCGGAGATGCCGTTGCTTGCGGTAAGCAAATTGGTCAGTGGCGCGATGATGCTTGCAAAATTGCGCACAAAACGCCGAAAATAAGAGCAGAGCCTATGAAGCTGCGGAGTGCCTTTAGAGTAGTGGGCTTGGGGAACTCTGCGACCGCACGAAGCTTGGCGGGATCAGGAAGAACACCATCCTTTGATACAACGTGCCCTAATATTGTTAACTGACGGGCAGCAAGACGGCACTTTTTGATGTTCAGTTGGAGGCCTGCAGAGGAGAGGCAGGTCAGTATCTCACCCAAGCGAATGAGGTGCGTTGGAAAATCGGCCGAAAACACGACGATGTCATCAAGATAACAGACGCATGTTTTCCACTTGTAGTTGCGAAAGATTGTATCCATCATACGCTCGAAGGTTGCGGGCGCGTTGCACAGGCCGAAAGGCATGACGGTAAATTCGTACAAACCGTCAGGTGTGACGAAAGCTGTCTTTTCGCAGTCATTTTCAGCCATGGGCACTTGCCAATAGCCCGAGCGAAGATCCAGAGACGAGAAGTACTCTGCGCCTTGCAAACAGTCGAGGGCATCATCTATCCGAGGCAGCGGATAGACATCTTTGCGAGTGATCTTATTCAGCCGACGATAATCCACACAGAAGCGGATTGACCCGTCCTTCTTGCGTACTAGCACCACAGGAGACGCCCAAGGACTGTGGGAGGGGCGAATGGACGCCACGCTGCAGCATATCGTCGACTTGCTCGCTAATTACCCGTCGTTCCGCTGCCGACACGCGGTATGGGCGCTGGCGTAATGGAGAGTGGGAACCAGTGTGGATGCTGTGAGTGATGCTCGCCGCACGTCCCAAGGATGGTTGGTCGCAATCAAACGATGACCGAAACTTTTGAAGCAGGGCGAGGACTTGGCGGCGGTATGAATCCGGCAGATCGGCGTCCAAGGCGGCTTCAAGAACGTCTGACGACGGCGAAGACAGTGATGGTGAGGTGCAATGCTCGGAGGAAGTAAGGGCGTCGAGCTGATAACAGGGCGTGTCGTCAGAAGTCTCAAGGATGTGAATTGGGTCAATGGGCTGAACACGACCTAGTGATTCTCCGCGCAGTAAGGTTACGGGGTGCTTAAACGGATTGCAGACAAGCATAGATGATAATCCGGATTCAGTGGCAAGAACGGCAAACGGGAGAGGTAGAGCCTTCCGACGCAGAAAAATAGGCGACGGCGTAAAGAGTACGGTGGCGTCGGTCGCGGCGGAGCAAGATACGGGCACAAGGACCGACATTTCGGGCGGTACTTCCGTGTTGGATACAACAGTGAGCTTTGCGGCTTTAGTTGCAGAAGGGTCGGGCAGTACGGATCCAGAGAATGGGAAAAGCGCCACTTCGGCTCTGGCACAGTCTATGATGGCCCGATGTTGCGACAAGAAATCCCAACCGTACGAGGATGAGTTCATGGGAGCATGAAGAGAGCACGAAAAGTTCGACAACGTATACAGCGCCGTCAATGACCACTCTCGCGGTGCACGCAGCATGCGGTGCTACATGCTGTGTACTTGCAGTGCGCAGTAGCATGCCAGATAGCGGCGTGGTGACCTTATGCAGTTTTCTACAAAGCTTCTCGTCGATGACAGAAACGGCAGCCCCAGTATCAATAAGCGCTATTGCGGCAGTTCCTTCAACTATAACGTCCAATAAATTGCGCGGCGACTGTGCAGGCCTTGTAGAAGTCGCGAAGCTTGCAGTTCGTGCCTGCGGAACTGCAGCAGCTAGTTTCCCTCGCTGGGCGACTGGCGACGACGTAAGGGCGAAGGCTCGAGCGACGACGTGGGGAGGGTGATCGATGGTTGGCGAAAGGACGTCGCGGTAGCGGCGAAAAGTCTGGGTTGGAACGCATGGCATTAGCGGTATCATCATTCGAGTAGCCGTATCCAGGTACTGCAACAGTTGGATGAGCAGAAGGCATGCGACGATTGCAGAAGCGTGCGACGTGGCCGGCGAAACCGCAAGCGAAGCATATGGGTCGGTTGTCCCGTGTGCGCCAGGGGTTCTGAAAATGGCTTCGAGGTGGAACTTGGGGCGACAAAGGAGGGGGAGATGTTCGTGGTCGCATCGCGGCAGGAAATGCGACGGTCTGATGCGCAGGTCGCGCTGCGACTGCAGCATAAGTCAGAGGTGCAGCTACGGGAGCGAATGGTTGAGCCAAAGGTAGAGACTCGGCAAGCTCCTCGCGAATGGCCCTTCTGATGGGATCAGCCAAAGGTGTGGCAGGCTGTACAGGGCGATCTCCTAGCGGAAGCATGGACAGTTGGCGCGCCACCTCTTCACGAATGAAGTCCTTAATCTTGTCGGAGAGGGATATATCGGACGCCAGGGTTGGCGGCCAAGCGTGAGACCCGAGAGCGAGTTGACAGGTGCAACAGCGCTGCGCGCAAGGACCCTTTGTCGACGCAACTCATCGAAGCTCTGGCAAAGGGTGACGATGGCCGCGACAGAAGTAGGGTTTCGCGCAAGAAGCATCTGGAATGCGTCGTCTTCGATGCCTTTGAGGACATGCTTCACTTGGTCCTCTTCGCTCATCGAGGAATCGACGCGGGCACAAAGGTCCACGACATCCTCTATGTAGCTGGTGTACGTCTCACCAGGCAGTTGAGCGCGCTGGCGTAGACGTTGCTCAGCGCGGAGCTTTCTCAAGGTGGGGCGGCCGAAGACTTCCGTGAATGCTGTCTTGAAAGCGGACCAGGTCTGTAATTGACGCTCATGATTGTGGAACCAGAGGTTCGCAACGTCAGCGAGATAGAAGATGACCGCACGTAGTTTGGCCGGGTCATCCCATTTGTTGTGCTCGCTGACGCGCTCATAGATGGAAAGCCAGTCTTCTGCGTCAGTCTCACCTGCTGCGCTAAAGACTGGAGGGTCGCGTTGCCTCTGGACGGCGCCGCAGCTGGTGGGAGGGGCGGCGGCTTCAGGCTGATTATCAACAGCGTCGGTCATAGTGCTTGAAACAGCTGGCAACGTTCGGTTGCGAAGTTCCAGGTTGAGGCCAGGGATTCCAGCAACCTCCACCAGATGTCGTACGACGATTTATTGTGCGACGGCGACGTCTTAAACAGTCGAGGAATAGCACCGGCAGAAGCCGAAGGTAGATCGCGTGCACAGCAACAACAGACGCGGAAGCTCTTCTTTCTCTTCCTCACTACAAAAGGATCACATGACGTGTGCGTGTCACAAAAGGGTGTGTGAGTTACCTTGCCTGTCAAAAATGGTGCTTGTTTATCATGCAAAGTGACGGACGCCAGCTTCATTATTATTCACCTATGAACTATAGAGGTCCAGCTTGTGTATGCGCTTTAGCTGACATGCATATATGTTTCAACAATCTTGTGGTTGATCTAGTTTCCAATTTAGCAGCAAAGCTGTTTAAGCTAGCCCTAATTCGTCTGCCGGAAACAAAAAGCTATCATCATCATGAACCAGCCCGTGTTCTTTGTGTCCTCCTCTTCCTTTTCTGCTTCGCTCCCGGAACACGTGTGCCAATTTGTCCAGCATATAACAAGGGGCAGAGAGAAGTTCTTGGCACGAAAAATTCCTTATGAAGCGGTGGCATTCGAACCCATGTACCCACGATCTAAAGGGGAGAGTCTTAACCACTTGGCTATCCAGGCACGCTAGCAGAGCATAGTGTATAGTATAGTGTAGCAAGGGGGTGGGAAAGGGAAGTGAGAATGAGGAGGAGGGGAGAGTAAAGCATAGCATTGAAAGAATGAGCAAGCGAGAAATAGAGAGAAAGGCAAAAAGAGAGAAAAAAAAGATAGATACTCAAAGAGAGAGAGAGAGAGGTAAAAAAGAGGAAGCAAGCGAGAAATAGAGAGAGTGAGACAAAGAAAAGATACAAAGAGAAAGAAATAAACAGAGGGAAGAGGAAAAAAGAAAAACTAAAGAGAAACAAAGGAGGCCACCCAGTTCTGCACTTCAATTCAATTCAACTTGTTTGGGGCAGCGCTAAGGAACACATGGACAAAGACACACACATAGTAGACGCCACAGGCGCTGACTTACAACTGAACTTTATTGCCTTTACCAGAGCATTTATATGTGCCATAATCGCTCGCTGTGACAGCCACGTTTTCCCAGAACTAACAAGCAGCGATAAACAACCATCTTAATTTCTTTAGCTAGCAGAGGATTTCGCATGGAGCATGCGTGCAAGAATAAAAGAGTAATGTAACATAACAACTGCCGGACGCTTCACATATAAAAAGCATAAAACGATGAAAGATTAAATGACAACAAAACCGAGATGTGCGAGTGAGAACCACGCTTAAATAAAACCTTTGAGATAATCAATCTCGGCGTCAGACAACGAGAAAGCTAGACATCGTAATTTGAACATGCACAATCAAACTGGAGGATTTCTGGGTGAGCATTGCAAACGCTGTGGTTGTACCCCTGATTTTCAACGTACACAGTTCCTTAAGAAAGGGAAAGATAAAATTGAGCGCGAAATCATGGAAGCCTTTTTCATACATAAGGCAGGTGACAACTGCGTTAGCAGGCCTTCAATTGTTTTGTCTGCGGGCCGGCAGACAGAGCATGGAATGGGAAGGATCGTGAAAGCAAGTACTTTTGCCGGGTCTGGTTGGACACTGGATGTGTCAACAAGATGGCCCAACACAGTCATTTGATGAAAGCTGAAGTGGCACATTGAAGAATTTAGCCGGAGGCCAACTCGCAAGAATATTGAGAGAATGGTTGAAAAGTGCTCAAGGTGTGCTGCGATGGTGGGTGAGATTATCACGTCGTCGAGGTCAACGATTGAAATCTTTGCAGCAGCGTGTCCATCATTCTCTCAAAGGCTGACAGAGCGTTGCAGAGAATGAAAGCATCAGAGGTCAAGAAATGAAAAGAAAGTGGCAGCATGGAGAGAGTCGAGTGCATCATCAATACGTGGAAGAATACACATCCTTCTTGGTCATTTTGTTGAGGTGCCGCTAATGAAAGCAGAAATGCCAGGAGCCATCTTTCTTCTTTACTAATATGGCAAGAAAGGTCAAGGGCTAGAAGATGCTTCGATGATATTCTTTGCAAGCATTTTGGACACTACTTTTTTAATCACTTGCAGACACATGGTAAGGCTGACGGTGAACGAGCAGTGTCACCAGTGTTGATTTAGTGGGTAACAGTTTTAGTCTGGCCCAAGGGACGATCACAGATGTCAAAAATGTTGCTGTATGAGGCCATAACCTGGTAGAGAGCATTGGCCACATCAGGATAAAGGTCTGATGTAATCATTTTCCTAAAAGTGCTGCCATTAGAACTGGGCAACCGTGAAACTTTAACTTTGTCAGGAGCAGTTATGGTGACAACGTTAACGTCATCATCTGTTAAAGCAGTGAGCTGTGTAAGCGACATCTGGTAGGGCAACACTTGGGGGTGAGGCCAAAATGTAGGAGCGTAAGGAACACACAGTTGTCTACTACTGTGGTGATAACACAGTAATCCCTCATTATAACGAAATTGATTTACTCAAACTATGGCTTTATTCAAAATTTCTTCTGCTCCCGGCCTAAAAAAATGCATAGCAACCTGCATGACTCGAAGTGCACGAAGAGCTTGACCCGCTAGAACGAAATGGCGAGCGGAGGTGTCGCTGAGCGGCGGTGACCATTTTGTGCACGCAGTGTCAAATTAATGTCGCCAACGTCTCATGCAGGCACAGAAGAGGCCACAAAAGTACCAAACCCACGACCGATGACTGCCTAGTAACGGGTACTAAGCGAGCGCTGAGTGCTAAGTTTACTGCGGAGCGAACGGGAGCTGTCAAATTCCACAGTGCAGCGCGCCCGAACCGTTTCTCGCTTAAAATCGCATCGCTGGTGTCTCCCATAATATAACCTCAACAAAAATAAAGCTTTCCTGGCATTTTGCGACGCCAGAAAACCAGTTTCTTGGATGCCGAAAAGTGGCCAAAACACTGCGAGTTGACTTGCGCCGTAGCATTCCATGGGGTGCACTCGAGCAAAGTTTTAGAGCTCTAAAAAGTACTTCTGGTGCTGAAACGTGCCATCCGAGTCTAGGCAAACGGTCCAAATGCATGCTAGGGTCATTGAATTTTGTTCCTAGACATTCGTCAAACGTGGACGTGGCGGTGCACTAACACCGACACTCAAAATGTAGAATCGGCAGTTTTGTCAACAACGGGGCACCGAAAAACTCTTCTTTTGCAAACTTTACGGCTGCATGCCTCAGGAAAACATTGCCCAGTGATCATGCTTCTCGGTGAAGCGAAAGAGGAATCGCCATCCAAAGTACCCCGAAGTGGACCCTTGCATGAATTGCACTCACTGCAAAAGCCGAAGCACTCGCCTTCCAAATGGGTCATACAGATTTCAAGTTAAGCAACGGCTGGCTTGAGCGGTTCAAGAAATGACACGACGTGACCTTGAAGTTCATCGCTGGAGAAAGCACAGCGGTGAACCGTGACACTGTAGACGTGTGGTGCCAACCAACGTTTATAGAACCAACGTTTATAGGACCTGGTTCTATAAACGTGGTGCCAACATCGGCTCCAAGCTCTACTTGAAAAGTACGATGACTAAGACATCTACCACCTACATGAGGCTGCATTTTTCGCCAAGAAGCAACCGAATCACACATTCACTACCGCTGGTGGATCCTTATCCAGAGGAAAACCGATCAAGGAGCATGTCACGGTGCTGTTTGGCGCCAATGCAATAGGCGAGGACAAGCTACCCTTGCTGATACTGGGGAAGGTGGAGAAGCCACGGTCATAGGTCGGCACTGTAAGAGAATACTCACTCACACTCACTCACCCCAATATTTTCAGCCTTCGCACTCACTCACGTTCATACTCACGCCTACTCACACTCACAGGCACTCACTCACGTTCATACTCACGCCTACTCACACTCATAGGCATTCGCTCACGTTCATACTCCCACCTACTCACACTCATAGACACTCACTCATGTTCATACTCACGCCTACTCACACTCATAGGCACTCACTCACGTTCATACTCACGCCTACTCACACTCATGAGTGCTCACTCACGTTCACACTCACGTCCACTCACACTCATGAGTACTCACTCATACTCACACTCACAACGTTCAAATGAGTGTGAGTGAGTGTGAGTGAGTGCACTCATGAGTGAGTGTGCCGAGCTATGGTCGTTGATTTTTTTTTGTAGTCGTTGAGTGAGACCGTTTGGGACGAACTGGTGACGTTGAGTCCCAGCGAGCCTGGCACTTCTCAATATTGTTAGGGTGGAGTCCGCATGCGTTCACTTGGAGAAAAATCTGATGCTTCTAAGTCCACGTGAATCCGGCTGAGGAAACCTCTCTTTAGCCTGAATGTGAGTGAGCTTGGCTGAATAGTGTTTTAGCGAGTTTGAGACCAAGTGAGCCCATAAGAAGCAGCATATTTTTTGAGTGAACGAGTGTGTGCCATAAACTTTGCCGACCCCTGACACACATTCCTTGGTGCTTTTAACTTACCTTCATACTAACCTCAACTCTCACTCTTACATTCAAAGTCATGCCGACTACCACTCAAAGGCACACACCATGGTTCCTCAATCACTCAGTTTTATTTACCTACCCACACTAACCGATACGTCCATAATAGGGTCTACTCCCACTAATGGCGCTAACTCATGTTGATACAGTCACACTCAATTACAGTCATACTCACAGTCATACATTCGCACTTATATCCATATCTACTCACGCTCACAGGTCGTGTTCACACTCAATTATCACTCTCACAGAACTCATGTTCACACTCGCGTATACTCACACACATCGGTAATCACTCATCTTCATACTCTCGTCTACTCTCATTCATCGGCTCTCACTTTCATACTCACTCTACTCGCACATTTAGGTACACACTCACTTTCATACTCACTCCACTCACCCTCATTGGTGCTCACCCACTTGCATACTCGTTTATATTCACACTCATCGGGGCTCACTTACGTTCATTCTCATTTCCACTCACAGCCGTCGATACACACATTCACCGGCACTCAGTCAGGTTCATACTCATGTATACTCACACTCATCAGCACTCACTCACGTTCGTACTCACTTCTACTCACACATGAGTACCCACTCACGTTCATACTATGCCTACTCACACAAATCAGTACTCACGTTCACTATCGCCTACTCGCGCTCACTGGTACTCACTCACGTTCATAGGTCTATTCACGCTCACGAGCACTCAATCACTGTTATACTCACGCCAACTCACACTCATCGGTAGTCACTCACGTTCATAGTCGCGTCCTCTTACCTTCGTCGATACTCACATTCATACTCACGTCTATTCACTTTCATGAGAGCTCACCCACGTTCACACTCACGTCTACTCACAGTCATCGGTAATCACTCACGTTATACTCATGGCAACATACAGTCGATACTCACGTTCATTCTCAGGTCCACTCACTCTCGTCAATACTTACTCACATACAGCTCCCTTCTACTAACACTCAAGAGTACTCACTCACGCTCATACTCACGCCTACTCACACTACTCGCACTCATTGGTACTCACTCCCGTTCATGGTCACGTCTACTCACACTCATGAGTACTCACTCACGTTCACACTCACGCCTACTCACACTCATGAGTGCTTACTCACGTTCACGTCCACTCACACTCACGAGTACTCACTTTCATACGCCTACTCACACTCATTCTAAAAAGACAGGGCGTGCAAACACGGACACAAGAAAGAAGTCAGGACACCACAAACGCCGACTAACAACTGAAGAGACGCACAACGGCTGAAAAGAAAGAAGGCAGGAAAACTTATCTGCGCATGCCCATGCAACAGGCGAACCTATCAATCCGGCACGCGTGGTGGTCTAGCTCTAACCAACTAGCTCAACTCTCTGTTATTCTAATACTCACACTCATGAGCACTCACTCACGTTCATACTTATACCTACTCACACTCATGAGTGCTCACTCACGTTCATACTCATGACTACTCACTCTCATGAGCACTCACTGACGTTAACACTCACGTCCACTCACACTCATGAGCACTCACTCACGTTCATACTCACATCTACTCACACTCATGAGTACTCACTCACGTTCACACTCAGGCCAAATCGCCCTCATGAATGCTCACTCACGTTCACACTCACGTCCACTCACACTCATGAGCACTCACTCACGTTCATACTCACGACTACTCACACTCGTGAGTGCTCACTCACGTTCACACTCACGTCCACTCACACTCATGAGTCCTCACTCACGTTCATACTCACACCTACTCACACTCATGAGTACTCACTCACGTTCACACTCACACCAACTCACCCTCATGAATGCTCACTCACCTTCACACTCACGTCCACTCACATTCATGAGCACTCACTCACGTTCATACTGACAACTACTCACACTCATGAGTACTCACTCACGTTCATAATCACGCCTACTCACCCTCATGAGTGCTCACTCACGTTCACACTCACATCTACTCACACTCATGAGTACTCACTCACGTTCACACTCACGCCTACTCACACTCATGAATGCTCACTCACATTCACACTCACGTCCACTCACACTCATGAGCACTCACTCACGTTCATACTCACATCTACTCACACTCATGAGTACTCACTCACGTTCACACTCAGGCCAAATCGCCCTCATGAATGCTCACTCACGTTCACACTCACGTCCACTCACACTCATGAGCACTCACTCACGTTCATACTCACGACTACTCACACTCGTGAGTGCTCACTCACGTTCACACTCACGTCCACTCACACTCATGAGTCCTCACTCACGTTCATACTCACATCTACTCACACTCATGAGTACTCACTCACGTTCACACTCACACCAACTCACCCTCATGAATGCTCACTCACCTTCACACTCACGTCCACTCACATTCATGAGCACTCACTCACGTTCATACTGACAACTACTCACACTCATGAGTACTCACTCACGTTCATAATCACGCCTACTCACCCTCATGAGTGCTCACTCACGTTCACACTCACATCTACTCACACTCATGAGTACTCACTCACGTTCACACTCACGCCTACTCACACTCATGAATGCTCACTCACATTCACACTCACGTCCACTCACACTCATGAGCACTCACTCATACTCACACTCACAACGTTCAAATGAGTGTGAGTGAGTGTGAGTGAGTGCACTCATGAGTGAGTGTGCCGAGCTATGGCCACGGTGCTTCCAAAATGCATCGATTCCCAAGGAGTGCGTCTACAGAAGTAACAAGTGAGCATGGATGACTGCTGTTATATTTGAAGACTACGTGCACCTCATGGATACATGGTTCGACACAAAGAATCGGCAGGTGCTTTTCATAATTGACAATCATCTGAGAAACGGGAAAATCGACGACATCAACGCAATCGCATTCGAATTTTTGCCTGCAAATACAACTGTGGTACTGCATCTGATGAACCCCCCATTGAGACCCCCCGGAAGCTGTACCGCAAGGCTCTTTTTCAGCGCATGCTCACAGCGTATAATGCCAGCAAGAGAGAGAGAGAGAGAAATAACTTTATTGGGTCCAGCGGTTTGGGGAACAGGTCCCCGCCTAAACGGCGGCCAGTAGCCCTTGGGTCCTGGCGGCGTTTTCGGCCAGCTGGACGGCCCAGAGTTGCTCTACCGGATCCGAGCTTAGCAGTAAGGCCTCCCACTGCTCATCATTATTTATATTGCGACCCTGTAGGGACGCCTGAGGGCAAGCCCACAGAATGTGAGGTACAACATTGATTTGCTCGGTGCAATCCATCTGCTCAACATCTCATGGAAAGAACTCGTACCTTCGAAGGTCATCAACTGCTTTGAGCACGCTGGCTTTTCCCGCCGCACCATCGTCAGCGACCCTGACGATGACCGAACTTGCAGTGATCTGTACGAGGCTGTTGATAAAATTGCTCGCCAAGACGTAGAAGGCGACTTCAAGACATTCGCGTTGGCTGACGCTGCTGCTCCTGTGGTCGCCCCAGCGACAGATGCAGAGATAATTGACACTGTGGGTGGCCCCGACAAGGACGAAGAGCCACGTGAAGTGCCAACTATGGTGCAGACGCGGGAGCCCCTACGCCTGCTGCAAAATAAAGTGAATGCATGGGTGGCAACGACGGTCTCATGCCATGCTTGGTCAAACTGGAGCAGGAGTTGCTCGCACCCGGCAAGAACTTGAAACAGCCAAAGCTCACTGCCTTGTTCTTGCACCTGAATAAAGCTTTGCTTCACTGAATACATTGTCTTTTGACTTCCTCGATTTGCAGCGTAATTAAAGCAAACAGAATGCTTTATTTGCATGAAAAAAAAATCGCTCATCTTGGCCTGCTTCTTCATCTTCGAAATGAACACGCTGGCGTCGATCTCATCGAAGCTGTCTAGGTGCGACAGCACGGTTCTTTCCATGTCGCTGCAACAACGGCAAATCAGCAGCGGAGTACAAACGTGTAGTCACCCGCTCGTCTGGACGATCGTCATCGCCACTCGAGCTGTCAGCCTGGGTCCCTGCGACTGCAGCTACAATTTCCTCGTCGGCGAGTCTTGCAACAGCCTGAACATCGCTGTCAGCATTAACAAAATCGTCGGCAGACACGCCGGCTGGAAAGGCAGCCGGGAAGAGGGAGGACAACTCGCGAAACGCACTGTCCATGCACTCGTCTTCGCCATCCATGTTTTCGCAGGTTTCGGAGGCTTCGGCCGTCACAAAGCCTGCCTTCGGGATGCAGTTGGCCACTGTGTCCACCTTCATGTCTCGCCAGGCACCCATCATCATTTGAATGGCATCAAGCAGGTCAACTTTAAGCTCGGTGCCCATACGGAGGTTCACCAAAATTCTGTCAAGGAGTCACCTCCTGTAAACCACCTTGAAAGATTTCGTGATGCCCTGGTCGAGTGGCTACAGCTTCTCTGTGGTGTTGGCACGCAGAAACTTGAGCTCGATGCTTTGGAGCTCGCAAGTGGTGTGATGGGCCGAGCAGTTATCCACACGAAGGCAAGCGCGGCGCCCCGAATTGCCCACTTCGGCGCCCCATGCTTGCAGCCATACGCAATAGCTGACACGTCATCCATGCCTTCTTATTCGACACGTAGCGGACGGGGAGCTGCTTGCAGTTCTTGAAGCAGCGTAATATTCTCGCTTTGCCGATCACAAAGGGCTGGAGCTTTCGCGAGTCATCCATGTTGGCTGCGAGCAGAATGCTTACGCGCACATTGCTTATTTTGCCCTCGTGACACATGCTGCCCCAGATGTCGAGCGTCTAGCTCGCAGCATTTGCCAAAACAGCCCTGTCTCGTCGGCATTTAAGATTTCTATGGGAAAAAACTGCGGTGTTGTCGGTGAAGCTGTCTTGACCAAGTCCCGCAGCCAACCATTTGGCCTTAGCGATTAGCATTAGGCCATCCACCAGAATGCTCTTAGCCCTGGCTTCTAAAAACCAGGCATACAGAGCCTTTTCGACTTTCTCATGGGCAGGAATGTGCACACAACGAGCACCCGACGTTCACTGCTCCGCCGCTTTTTCCTTTATGTGCGCCTTATTCTTTATCGTTACTCAGAGTGCTCCGAAGAATCCCAAAGTCGTCTGCCGCCATCGAACTTTTCTCGCCCTCCTCGTTGTGCTGCATGGCTTGCAGCTTTGCCGCGAAGTCCAGGTTCTTGCGCTTCTTGAAACTGCCTGTGTTTGCTGCGGCCATTGCTAGAAAATTCCAGCAGTCCACGCACAACGAGCACGCAAAACAACAATGTGATGGTCTGCGACAATTTGACGCCTCACTGAATGGACTGCGCCCCTCCACCAACAAAGCGCCTGCAATGGCCACCTCCGAGGGCAACAGCGATGTACGAAAGGTGCGGACCGTGGTTGGCTGAGTAAATATGAAAGGCGCAGGCTATGGTTGGCTAGTCAAAACTCACAAAAGAGCAAAAAAAAACAAACAAAAAATGGGCAGCAAAAGGAGGAGGCCGCCGGCACCTTCGCTCCTGCACTCTGAGCCGATTACTATGGTTACGTGGGGAAAGAATGAGAGAGAGATGGGGAAAAAAACATGGTTCATCCCTCTGTCATAGGAATCGGTATAACACGAAAGTAAAACGTGTCTTCACAGACGTAGTTGAGCGTTTGTTGTGCATTGTTTCGCCCCGACAAGTTGTAATGTCACGCGAAGAACGGCAAGCAGCTCGAAACTTCTGACGCGTTGCTCAAGCAGAAAGGGCGCACGGAACGAACATACACAGAACGAGCGCGAACAAACAACTGTCACAGCTCGACAGTTAAAGCGCGCTGGTCAAATACAAAGGAGGACGCACGAAACGAACGCACAAGTATACACAGGATGAGCGCGAACTGTCACAGTTGTAGCTTATTCGTTTGTGAGCATCGCGCTCCTTTCGCAAAAGCGGCCGCTGTGGTGAGCGAAATGACCTTCGTGCTCTCTGTAACTTGAACGCAAACTTGCGGTGAGAGCGCAAGACGTACAAGATAAGCGCGCGCGCAGGAGCGACCACGCCCTGTACAGACACACGCTCATCTCAACGCGGGGGGGGGGGGGGCAACGACATTTAAAGCGCGCTCTTCGAGCCCCTCGCGCCATCTCGCTAGTGATATCGAAAACACGCTGATGTACCCTGATCTCTGAGTACCGCCGCTGGCAAGTGGTGTATATAAATAGCACGCCGTTAGTACGGCGAAGAACGTGCCGTTTGTGGCGGAGTCGTTTCGCGCTGCGTGCTGGGGATCGAGAGGTCGCGAGTTCGATTCCAGGTGACGGAACTTTTTCTTCTAGTTTTTTCTTTGCCGTATGTTAGTCTTTATATTTTATAACGTCATATCCGTGACGGAAATGCGTCAGCAGAGCCGTGGTGGACCCCGGCATAAAACACTTTCGTGTTAAAAGAAAGCTGATCCGCAAGTCGGAGAGCGTGCCCAGCGTGGTGTTGGCCCAGTAGGAGTAGTCCCCCTTTCGCTGTCGTTTTTCTAGCGTTTCAGGTGTCCGTGGAGACGCAGTGCCGCAGAGGTCGTGGGGTGCAGCGACTACCGAAGCGCACCTTCCACCTCACGTGGCATTCGATATATCTGATGGCGGGTAAAAATACCGTTCGATATAAATGTACGAATTTCTTTACATTTATATATAAACTTCAAGGGGATAACTTACGAGTTCGATACACCAAAAATTCGATATAGGCGGGTTCGATTTATCCGTGTTTGACTGTAGACAGGTGCGCGCTAGTGTCAAGAAGGGCGGTTACAGGAAGATTATCAACTTTTACTTCCATTAGGCCATGGTGTGTGGGGAGCATCAGTACAGGATTTTCAGGCCTTAATGGTATTGCATTAGAATAACAGAGAGCTGAGCTAGTTGGTAAGCATTCATTCTAAAAAGACAGGGCGTGCAAACACGGACACAAGAAAGAAGTCAGGACACTACAAACGCCGACTAACAACTGAAGAGAGGCACAACGGCTGAAAAGAAAGAAGGCACGGAAACTTTTTTGCGCATGCCCATGCAATAGGTGAACCTATCAATCCAGCACGCGTGGAGGTCTACGTGGAAGATAACTGTTAAGGCATTTGATTTCATCTTTATGCAAGTTAATCGACGGTTGGCTCACGCATGCGCTACCACTATTCTCGATATGCAATGCTTAAATCATCAGGCGCGGCGTCCTTCCTGTTTGTCCAATATAAAAACGCTGGCGGGATAACGGAATGCGATGACAAGTGCGGTAAGAACCACAAGAGAAAGTTTGTTGAGTGCCCCAAATCAGGTGTTGTTTATCGCATTCCGTTATCCTGCCAGCATTTTTATATCAGACAAACAGGAAGGTGCGTGAACGATCGGCTTCGTGAGCACCACTATAAATGCAATAAGACGCCCGCAGATGGTTTTCTGGCAATACATTGCCAAGAATGCGCGTGTGTGCCATTGTTTGACAAAACTGTCATTGTTAGAAAGAGCAAGTGCGAAGTCACCCGATTGATAATAGAAAGTGAGCAGATTGACTATTACGGTAGCTCTTGTATCAGCAAGACTTCGCTAACGCTGTCTGAGAAAGAAATTAGTTTCCTGCGTAAACCGTAAACATTTATCTATTGTGCGATTCCGCTGCAGTGTTTTTTGTTCATTCGTCCGGTTTTGTCTGGTTCCTGTATCTCACAAAGGTCCCATGGTTTTGTGATGTGTAAGTGAAAGTACTTTTGTTCGAAAGCGATCAAGGAATAAACTTTATTGTTGTGAGTAGCGCCCATGTGTCTAGTGTCTCTTCCTATGTGTCCTCGTCTACATCAGCGCTAAGAAACTGGCTTTCCATTATGCACCAACAAGCCCACATCGCTACGCTCGTAAGCTGATGGAAGGCCAAGGTTTTAACCACGGAGCAAGAAATCTTGAGGAGGCGAAATGCGCTCGCTCGGGCGTCCTAGTGAAGTTGCGGAATCGAGCACAGCACTGACGCGCCCTCTGTCGTGAGAGTCCGCTTGCGGAGAGGAAAAAACGCGTGCGTCGCGCTGTCCGACAAAGCTCGCCGGTTCAAGGCCACCGACGCCGATTCGCCGTTCGCACTTCACACCTAAGTGGGTGTTTCTTGTGCGTTCTCGCCGGTGCCATATTTTTCAGTAAATTCACGGAAAGCGTGCCATCATACAGGAAAATTACCTGAGTGAGATATCTTGTAGAACACGAAATCTATAATTTGGTAATGTGAACTCGATAGGTTAGGTACAACTATCAAGGCAAGAGCCTTAGGTGCCTCTTCAAACGCAAAAATTGACCGTCGGCATGCCCAATCGGCGACGTCAACACGAGGGATGCAAAAAATCACAATACGGCGATGACGTCACAGATAGCCAAATATTGTGACGTCATATAACGTGACATCATCACGACATTGCCGCTTTGCATTGCCTCCATGGTCAGTGGTCCGATCACGGAGGCAGTGCCAGGTGAGGTACAGAAAACCAGGTGAGGTACAGAAAGCTTGTAATGCCCCCGATCCTGGAGGCTGCGTTAGGTGCGGAAAGCTTTTGCACGTGGGTGGGGCAGGACAGACACATCGACTGAAGAAGATGGCTTCAAAACGTCTTAGTTTAATGCATAAGGGACCCTGCGAGTTTTTTGAACGAATGATAAGACTTACTCTCCCAGAAGTGCTTCTCCCAAACGTAGTCACGAGTAGAGCACTGCACGGGCCGGATTTTACGGCCCGGGCCCGCTTTATGAAGCCCGAGCCCAGCCCGGGCCCGTGGTTCCAAGCGCGGGCTCGGCCCGGGCCCGGGCGTACATGACCGAACCCAGCCCGAGCCCGGCCCGGACCAGTGGTTCCAAGCCCGGGCCCGGCCCGGGCCCGGGCGTACTTGACCGTACCCAGCCCGAGCCCGGCCCGGGCCCGCCGTTCCACGCCCGGGCCCGGCCTGGCCCCGGCGTTCATTACTAAACTAATCCAGGGTGCGCTTGTTCATGACCAGGTCCGACCCGGGCCCGCTAGAGGATATTAGTTGTTGATGATGATTATTAATGATGCCGTGCGCTTTGTAGCGGGCGATCGGACGGAAAATTCGGTGTGTACATGCATCGAAATGTTGCTTTGCCCGCGGTGGTAGCTCAGCGCTTAAGCTGTTTCGCTGTTAAGTCCTAAGACACGGGTGCGATTCCCGCGGCCACGGCGGCCGCAATTTGATGGGGGCGAAATGCAAGAGCACCCGTGTATATACTTACCTTTAGGTGCACGTTAGAGAACTCGAGGTGGTCGAAATTGATCCGGTGCCACTACGACGTGCCTCGTAATCATATCGTGGTTTTGGCACGTAATACCAAGGAATAAAAATGAAATGTACCGTATGTGTCAACCTCGAATAAAAGGCCAAAATCTTTATTCCTCCCATGGGAACAACCGTGATCTGGGCCATTGTTAGTGCTGTTAATATATATATATATATATATATATATATATATATATATATATATATATGTATATACGTGATCTGGCGTGTTTATGAGGAAACCCACCACGATGTACTCGTCATTTTGACAAAGTCTGGTCCCGCAGACGAAACGTTAGTGAAAATGTACAGTGCCAATCTATATCTATACTGGTGAAAAAAAATAGCACTTCAACTGTTTTTCTATTTTTATTGCTAAGCTTTACTAAGAGCTAGCTCTTTGCACGTGTCACTTCAGCTTGGCACAGTATACCTTAGACCATGCAGTGCATAACGTTCGCGTGTGCTCGAAAGCCCAACTTACGCCTTTTATTGAGCGGGTCCGAGTCCGGCCCGGCCCGCAGCCTCAAGCCCGGGCCCGACCCAAGCCCGCAGCTTCAAGCCCGGGCCCGGCCCGGGCCTGCACTTTCAAGCCCGAGCCCAGCCCGGGCCCGCCGGAAAACGCTTCGGACAGCCCGGCCCGCGGGCCGGGCCGAGCCCGGGCTTTCGGGCCGGCCCGGGCCCGTGCAGTGCTCTAGTCACGAGGTCTTTCATTGTATGGCACGAGCCCACACTTCCAACCTCACCGGGTCACTAGGAACTTTGAAGGTTGCGTAACTACTGTTGCAGTTTGGCATGACACATTTCCGCCCCATCCTAAAGGAGCAATACTTCTTCGTACGTGAAAAGCGCGCACAAAGTTCGAGAAGTCAGCGCCATCACAGCACAACGTGGAAGCCACTGAGCGCGCTAAAGGGACACAAAGCCTGCAAACTGCGAAGGAATGTGCGACAGGTTGCCTGGACGAATTGGGAACTTTCCCTTCCAAGGCCATCTACGCAAGCGTGTGCACAACATGCTGGCGAGGAAAGCGAGGAACGAGGGGCCCATGCATGCGGCAAACGTCTTCAGCCTAGGGGCCATAACTAGCAGCTCGTTTCAAGCACTGTACGGACTATAATTCGGGCAGTATCTATTATTATAGCAAGATCGCTATTTGGGCTAGTTGGTATTTACTGAAGAGGCAACACATATAAAGCTTACAAATTGGTGCAGCTTTCTCGCCTATGGAAACAGAATGACTTTCCACATCTGATTTGTGAGAGCACATGTGTCACGACAAAAAAGAAGGGGGGGGGTGGGAAGAAAAAAGAGAAAAAAAGGGAAAAAAAAATAAAGGTTGTGGTGAGAATTAAAAAGTTAGCGCAGCGTGTCAATCAAATAAAACTGCTCTTTCTCTATCAGGGCAATAGACGGGTGGCTGACACATCGATCCCCACATCTCTTAATATGGAACGCTTCCATTAATTCACGAGTGGTTTTATCACGATGCCTAGACAAAACAGCTGCATCAACGAAAAAGGGTGAACAGCCGCATGTGGTGCAGTGCTGCGCCAAGTGGGCACCTTCCTTTAATGGCACCGCTCTTTTGTGCTCCTGTAAACGAATATTTAAGCACCAGCCAGTCTGGCCCACGTATACACGGCCACATGAAAGTGGTAACATGTACACGACGCAGGTTGCGCATTCGACAGAAGGCGAGCTGTGTTTGACATGACAACTCTTATTTTCTAGGCACTTGGCTTTGGCTGCTATCTGTCTGTCTATTTCGCTACATACATTGTTAAGTTTAACTAGAGCCGAAAAAAAAACCACCTTGACATTGAAACGATTGGCCACATTTTTTAACCCACGGGACATTTTATGTATGTAAGGAATAACAGCGGGTTTTCATGTGTGCACCTTTCCACTTACTTTTTCTTGTGGCCTGCAATAAGATTTCACGCTCTTTAATAACTTCTGGGCTACCTTGCGCATGACAGTCTGAGGAAAACCCGCACCATTTAGCCTTTCTAGTTGAATGCTAAAACTGGAGGGCAACTTGTCTGGGCACGATTTGGATAGCACTACACGTAAACATGACACGTCAATTAAAATTTTCACAACCTTTGAATGTCCTGAATTAAAGTTTAGTATTGGCTTCTTTGAGCGTGAAAAGTACGACCAGAACACATGGTTACCTTCAGCGATTAGCCTTAAATCTAAAAACTGTAATTCTTTTTCTTTCGGCAGCTCTACTGTAAATTTTAGCCCGCGGTCGTTCTCCTTAAGCAGTCTCAAAACATCGGAAACATTGCGTTCCAAACAACCAGGCCTCACGACGGCGAGGAAATCGTCTACATACCTAACTATCTTTGTTGTCACCGCTCCTAAATTTTCAATATACTGTCTGTAAATCCGAGTTTTAGATGTGTTGCCTCTTCAATAAACTTTCAGTTGCGAGTGTGCGCCTGTGTTGTCAAGCTCCTCTTTATGTGCCTGTTTTACTTTGCGCCTCCCCTTCTTTACTCTCAAGATGAATCTATTATTAATTGCAGCGAAAATATCTGTCACATTTATCAATTGATGTGACAGACAGAAATCTGAGAAATTTTACAATGTATGAGGCGGTATCACAATTTTTATACGTCAAGTCCATAGAAGAGCATGTAAACGATGGCAACACGCCAGAAGCATCATCTGTCGTGCTGCAGCGAAAACCGCATTTCCTGCATGACGCTATTGCACCGCCCTCGCGCGCTGCGGCGGCCAAGCAGTTTCTCCTCCTCAAATACTTCTTCCTTTGCACACTCCTGCCTGAATGAAGGATACCAATGGCTGTGATGGGTCACTAGCATGTGTTGTGAAAACGGGTGGTTGAATAGGAGCAGGACGAGCAACTTCCCGACGAACAGTGTGCGTGATGTTGTCATGGGTGGGAGGCTGGCAAGCGGCTTCACATGATGAACTTGTGGCCATGTTCTCTTAGCGTGTTTAAACCGCCAGCACTCTTTGAAGGTTGCATCAATGGCATGAATGTTTGTATAAATGAGAAAATTAAAGGCATCGTCTGAAATGCCTTTCAGCACATCAGATGCCTTCTCAGACTCGGGCATGTCCTTGTCAACCAGGAGGCAAAGGGCAGTAACGTCCTGAATGTACGCAGCGTACGACTTGGTAGATGCCTGTGCACGAGCTGCCAGTTCATTTCGCACAGCCAATTGAAGTTCAATGGTGTTTCCAAAACGGTTGTGGACCTTGTCTATGAAAGAGTCCCAGCTTGTAATGTCCTTAGGATAGTAGCCTGAGCGAGTTGGTAGGGATTCATACTTGTAAATGTGTGAGTTTCACAATGTTTTTGACGATAGACAGATAGAAGCAGACGGGACAGGGGCAAATGTGCAAAGGTGCAATGTCAACTGCGTGCACCTCGAACCACACCCGTGGTGGGCCATCAAGGTCAGGTACCACATATAACTGGTGCTATCCATTCACAGAGGTTGATCTGCTTGTTACGTAAAATGACACGAGGCATGACTATTCAGAGTGTAAATGCGGGCTTGTTCGTACATACTGAACTACGGGTAAACAGCGCTATGACGGGACAAAGAAAGTCCCTTCTTTCTTTGTCCCACTGTAGCGCTGTTTACCCGTAGCTCATGACTATTCACCAATGCATTTACACTGGCACACACAGCATTGACCAAGATGAAGCCCAGCACACACAGTGGGCAGGCCTGTCCTCTCTGTCGTCTTCTTTTGGATGGTGGACAACTTTTCTTGGCAATGAAGGGAAAGCTATGGGGGCGGAGCTTCTGCACATGTACTCCTATGCCAAGTAGTCCAGTGTGGCACGCGTTTCCCACCGCTGTGGTGAGTGATGGTTGCGTGCAATCAGTGATTAATATCTACGCAGACACCACTTCGCATTCGAGGTACACATAAAAGGTGTGACTTTTTGCAAAGTGATAACGTATACAAAACAAATCCAAATATAGTAGACTCTCGTTAAACAGAACCTGAAAGGACCAATTTAACAGGAGTTCCATTTACTGAGACATGAACTGGATTGCAGCATTAAGTTATGAAACCAATTATATTAGTTGTTCCATTTAAGCAGCAGTTCCGTGTAACCGATTTCCGTTTACCGATAGTCTACCATATCTCACTGGTGTGAGCTGTGTCCTGTCTTAAAGAGCTACATGTAGAAAATAAACTAGTATTTTTTTATATCTCTCGCAAAAATACAGGCACAATTCTGGGACTACATTCATTAGCGGTAGGGTACCACGATTTGGCTCGGTAGTCTTTGCTTCATTGCCAAGAAAAGTTGCCCGCGAGCATAGCTACGTAGAGCCAAGAAAGGATGTGGAAGTGTGAATTAACAAGGACGTTGAAAGAAAGAGACACAGGAAGCCCAACTAGCATGCCAACGTGTTTTAGGCATGCAAGTTCATGTCAATCTCACGAGGTGCTGCGTCTTGCTCTTAGTTGCAAGGCAGATACTTGAAATCTGGCACAAGAAGAACTTTGGCTAGTTGGTCAGGATTCATGTTTAAATGGAGCTTTTACCCTTATGCATTTAGCCTTATGATGCACCCTTGTTGGCCTCGAGCACAAGTGCGACGACAAAGTTTCTGCAATGTGTTCGGGGCTGCAAAGCCTGGGGGACGTCTGCAGGCAACCTTACTGAGGTTGTGCAAAAGCAAATGTACATACGGCATCACTGTCACGTGTAAGAGAGGCGTGGCACCAGGAAGAAAGATGAGGTAGAGCAGAGTGTTCAAAGAGCACTCGAGGTGCGTGACCCGAGCCGTGACCAAGAGGAAACAATGAGCTGGGTTTGTCTGCGTGGCTTCGGCCGAAGAAGGTTGGCTTGCCAGCAGCTTGTGCTGCAGGTGTTTGGGCCCGGAGGCCGTGATGCGCAGCCATCGACCTCGACAACAGAGGCTCCTCCTCGGATGAGCTGCAGCCTCTCGTGGTAATTCTGTGCGCCGCAGCAGCACAGAATTATGAGCTCATCCTTTGGAGGCCGGCCAGCGACAGTTCACGGGGTGCCACGTCATTTGCGCAAGGCACGGACAGAAGTGGCAGTCGAGCTAGGCCTAACCTGCTAGGCCTCCCTGTCACGTCATTGCCGGTGACCGGAAATTCCGATACAGGTGTCATCGAACTTGAAGGGCATCGCAAATTAGTTCGATACAACGATAATTCGGAATATAAAATACGCATATTTAAGGCTTATATTAATGAAATTTAAGTCTCGAAACAGTTTTCGGAATTCGTAACGAGCGCTAGCATGACGATTCGCTCACAACTAGTATGCTAAATAACAAGGTGGAAACTTTTTCTTTTGCAAGTTACTGCACTTTATTTCGCACAAAGATAGTGCGTAAACTTGTCTTCCTTCTTGCGCACTGTCAAGTTCATCAAGTCATCCTAAATATCAATTAAGCTTTCAAAATAAGCAAATTCAGCGCATTCGGCCACAACAGCGGTGATTGACGCTGAACGGCGATGCAAGCTCTGGAGCATGGTAAAAGGTTGTTTAGCAACGGCATTGGCATCTTCATAACAGCACGGGTCCACTTCCGCGGCACCTGCAACGTCAGCCTTGATCTCGGCATTGATGCAGTCAGAAAGAGCGACGTCATCTGCACCGATGAAGTCGCTTGCTGTACTGCTGTCCGAGAGCGCGCCCGGAAATGCTAAGTCGCAAAATTCACTGAGGCACCGTACACCAATTTCAGCGGTCATGACTCATGACGCTCCCAAAATCGCCACCTGGCACCAAAGCCTGCAAGAAAACAGTTCATTACGGTGCTTTGCTTGATGTCGTTATAAGCACCAGTAATCATTTTATTGCTACGAGCCGGTCAATGTTTAGTTCATCTCCTAAATGAGGACTTGTCAGGAACGAAGCGAGAAGTACACGAGTCCTCAAGCCACAAGAGACAACGGAGCCCACAAACAACGAAAGAAAAGTCCCCACCACCGTCGACATCTTAGCGATGGCGATGGCAGCGATGGCACCTGTGGCTTTGTAGCAAGCAGCCGCTGCTTTGGCACGAAAAGCAAGACAAAGTGTAGCCTCCGAGATATGTTTTATAACCGAAAACTGCCAAAAATAGGTCACGACATTGCGGATCTCGAAGGCCATGATTTTCAGGCCTGCATGCCATCGTGAGCTAACAAACAGGAAAGGGAATGCGAACACTGCGACGAGGCTGCTGAGTATCTCTGCATTCATCTCATTTTGGTGCCTTCGGCAATCGACCCCTTCGAAAAACGCCAGGCCTGCGCAGAAAGTGCAGCCCAGTCACAGCGAAAGCTGGAAGAGCGGCGTTTCTAGAGCCCGTTGTAAACTCCCTTGGGGCTAATAATACAAGTACACCACACCAGCAAGGTACCCACTACGCCATAAATCACAATTTTTGTGAAGTTGGGAAGCACTCACAATGGCATTACTCGTTTCGTCATTATGCGGGGAACCGAGGCACACATCTCTAAGGCATATGTGCACTTTGTTGATGCAACGACTGATGACGATAAAGAATTATGGCTCAGCCATTTGTAATGGGTTGGAAGCTTTAAATGGCCCACCAGTTACGCAATTCGCATTGTGTGACGCCTGGTCGCAATTTCACTCTCCCACCATGCTACATAACCTATGTTGACGTCAGATAGAGAGAGAGAGGTGGGCGGATGAACTTTATTGAGACCCTGAGGAAATGGATCGTGGGCTTATGGGCTTCCTTGGCAATCAATACAAGTGTATTTGCGAGGAACCAACTACGCTATAAATAATTATAATTTGTGTGAAGTAGGGAAGCAGCCACTATGCCATTTTTCGTCATGCTACGGAGAGCCGTTGTACCCACTAAACACATGTAAAGCATTATGCGCACTTTGTTGATGCTCTGCCTGATGACGATGAAGAATTATGGCAGAGCCCTTTGTAATGGGTTAGAAGCATTCAACAACCTACTTGTTGCGCAATTACCGGTGTGTGACGCCTGGTTACAGAATTCGCGTCTTGTGATGCCTGCTTGTTATTTAGCTCTTCTATCGCGCTATATTACACATAGTAATCTGGTTCCTTCCCGACATGAAGCCTGTATAGGGTCTTTTTGCAAAGCATTTTCAAGCACCGGCATGGCTCTGAGGTAGAATACTAGGCTCCCACGCAGAGGGCCCAGCTTCGAACCCTGTTCCATCCTGGACATTTTTTTATTTCGTTTTTTTTTTCCTATTTCGCGCGATAGTGGTTACGGACACCGGGCGGCAGACAACTATGGCGCCAAAAATTGCCCTTGAAATGATCTCATAACAGCTTTCGCTGTAAAACACTATACCCGCGCGTTACAGCCTACAGATCACACATCAAACGAGCCAGTGCACTCACAAGTGCTGCGCAACCAACCAGATCAACGTAATGCAACGACACCGCCTTTTCGTCACCCGAGCTCGAAGAGTAATCAGAACTTGTCAGAAGGCGGCCGACAGTTTCTTCACGGCCCTTCGGAACATTGGTACGCAAGTGTAACTACCCGTCACCTGTCGTTGAAGAGCGTCATGTTCGCGACCGTTTCGTCGTGGTTTGTCAAATTCTCACCTTGCACACAAGCTGTGCCGCACTCCGAGCCTTTCCCTGGACAACGCACTCGTGCAAGCTCGTCAGCACGAAGGCGCCGAATGCGAAAAAACAGCGCCTGTCCCTCACCGCTGGGCTACCACCTACGGCAGCTCACGTGGACGCGGCGACTTCGCGTAAACCCGCGCAGCGTGCACGCGGACGATGCAACAGACGGGACTCTGGCAACTTTGCCGACTTTGCGCCACGTGACCGACCCGACGGTTCGCACACAAGCAACAGAGATGGCGAGGCTTCGAAAAGCGGCCTAAGCCTAAGGGGGCAGTGCCAATTCTGCAGTCACGAGTTTCACTGACGGTCTGACTGTCCAGCGGACAAAGCGTTCTGTAACCACTGCAAGAAGCGAGGTCACTTGCGGTATGTCGCTCAAGAAAGCGCCTCAGATCCGTAGAGCTGCACTCCATCACGGCGGTGGCTCGTAACGAGCGGTACGTTGAGGTGCATGTCAACGGGCACCCTCTCGTCTTCAAAGTGGACTCTGGTGCTGACGTCTCGGTGGTTTCACGCACGTTTCCCGGCTGCCCAGCCGTCCTCGATAAGCCACACAGTGAAGAACTTTTTGGACCTGGGAAACAAGCCCTGAAGCTTCTCGGCACCTTCGACGCGGCACTGTCTTGGAGAGGCAGGCAAGTCAACGAGTGCCTCTACGTCGTTGCAGGACAAGAGCAGCCATTTCTGGGCTATCCCGCTATTGTTGCCCTTGGGGTCGTCAAGTTTGTTGGCGCCGTCACATCAGCTCTGCCAGACGCACCACCTCGTGAAGCCCCTTCAGCCCTTTTCACCGGCCTGGGCATGTTTCCGGAAGAGTACACGATACATATCAAGCCTGACGCAGTACCGTATGCCCTCAGCACAGCTCGGCATACCCTGATACCGCTACGAGATGTAGTCAAAAAAGGAGCTCGGCAAGATGGAGCAGGAGGGTGTAAACCGGCGCGTCGACGAACCGACAGACTGGTGCATGGGTCTTGTCATCGTCCCGAAGCCAGCAGGGGGTTACCACCTGTGCGTTGATTTGACCAAACTCAACCAAGTCGTCCTATGTGAACGCCACATACTTCCGACCATCGACCAAACCGTGGGACTTCTCGGTGACGCCCGCGTTTTTTCAAAGTTGGATGCAACTTTGGGCTTCCACCAAGTACGCCTGGCGCGCGACTCCCAGAAGTACACGACTTTCATCACACCGTTTGGCAGGTATGTTATGCCGCCTCCCATTCGGCATAACATCGGCCCCGGAATACTTTCAGCGTGAGATGTCTCGCCAGCTGGAAGGGTTGGCCGGTGCTGTTAACCTTATGGACAACATCCTTGTGTTTGGCCAAACCACAGAAGAACACGACCGACGCCTCCAGGCAGTCCTCGGTTGCCTCCAACAAGCGGGGGTCACCCTCAACGCTGCCAAGTGCATTTTCGGCGTGTCCAGCGTGCGATTCCCTGGCGTTGTCGTTGGTGCCATTGGCACCACCCTGGATCCAGAAAAAGTGGCCACCATTCAGCACATGCCAGCTCCTAAGGACGTTCATGGTGTCTAACGTTTTCTCCGTATGCTCAACCATGTCGGTCACTTTCTCCCGGGCTTCTCTCAAACAACTGCGCCAATCAGAAGTGTCTTGAACAAGACTGCAGCCTGGACATGGGGACCAGCGCAAGCTTCAGCATTTGAAAAGCTCAAGAGCATGCTGTCCTCAGACATCTGCCTCGCGAGGTATAACCCTCCACTGTTGACGACAGTCTCCGCAGATTCCAGTTTCTTCGGGCTGGGTGCTGTTCTTCTTCAAGACCAGCCATCCGGGGAGCGCAGACCAGTTGCATACGCCTCTCGAGCACTGACTGAAACGGAACGGAGGTATAGCCAGATCGAAAAAGAGGCACTGGCTGCCACTTGGGCCATCAACCGATTCGACGAGTTTCTTCGGGGTCTTCATTTCACCCTGGAGACCGACCATAAGCCGTTAGTAAAGCTCCTAGGAACCGCGGATCTCGATCTCATGCCACCACGAATCCAGCTCTTCCGCATCCGTCTTCTCCAGTACCAGTTTGACGTCAAGTACGTTCCTGGGAAACAGCTGGCCACCGCAGATGTACTCTCGAGGGACCCAGTCCAGCGACTTCAGCAGTTGACAAGGTGGAGCTGTACATTTAAGAAGCACTCCATGCTATCCCTCCCACATTTGCAGTGCTCCTCGACGACTTCCGAGCTCACCAGGCTGCAGATGGGGAGTGCGCGCAGCTCAAGTTGTACTGTGAGCAAGGGTGGCCTCGGAAAGAGAATCTGCCTCTCAGCATGGCTCAGTTGTGGGCTCATCAGGCTGAATACAGTATCGGTGACGGCCTTCTCCTCTGCGGTGGACGCCTCTTGGTGCCCGCTTCTCTGCGGAAGCACGTCCTCTCCCTCATCCGTGACGGACACCTCGGAGTGAACTGCTGCCGTGCCATTGCCAGAGGAGCTGTCTGGTGGCTAACCATGGAGAGCCTGATCAAGAGCATGGTGGAGAACTGTCCCAACTGTGCCACCACGCCGGTCCAGCAAGCAGAGCCACTGCTTTCTACTGTGACGCCTAGCCGTCCTTGGGAGCGAGTCGGGGAAGATATCTTTCATCATGAAGGAGCCGACTACCTTCTCCTCGTAGATTACTACTCGAGGTACACAGAAGTGCTGTCCCTTCACTCGACGACGTCCACAGTGGTGATCTCCATCATCAAAAGTGTCTTCACAAGGCATGGGATCCCAGAGACCCTCGTCAGCGATAATGGGCCTCAGTTTTCGTCGGCAGAATTCCACGTCTTCGCCCAGAGCTACGGCTTCTCCCACGTCACCAGCAGTCCCAGTTACCCCCAGTACAATGGGGAAGTCGAGCGTATGGTGCGGACGGTCAAGGAAATCTTCAAGAAGTCTCCGGACTGGCCTTTGGCCCTCTTGGCATACCGCAATGCACCTGGCCTGACTGGGTACAGCCCTGCTCAGCTGCTCATGGGGCGCAGCCTCAGAACTCGCCTTCCAGTCCCAATGGCCGCGTTGCTTCCAGAACCGCCTAATGTTGCCGACTTCCACTGGCGAAACACTGCCCAACAACGTCACCAGCGTCAAGATTTTTACCGTCGACATGCTGCACAAGATTTGTGGCCCCTGGAGGAGGGAGAGAGAGTGTGGATTCACGATGCTGGCCCTGTTCTCAGCCCAGCGCAGCGTCCACGCTCCTACGTGGTCCAGACGGATGCAGGTGCTCTCATCCGCAACCGGAGACATCTGGTTCCGCAGCAGTCTCCGTCATCAGGGAGTCTAGACTTCGGCAACTCCAGTCCATGGACACAAGGATCCGAAAGCCTGCCACAGACTCCAACACCCCCAGAGCCTGTGAGCAGCAGTCCAACTCGCAGGGCACTTACTCCTCTGCCAGTTGCATCGCCACTGGTTGCCCCAGCTACTCCATCAAGACCACCTGGGTCGGTTGTGCGCACTCATTCTGGACGTTGTGTTAGGCCCCCGGTGTGGCTGAACTTGTAGAACGTGCCATGAGACCTTTGTCATTGCACTGCGTGCCTGAGAGTGAGGGGTTGCTTTCTGTTACTTTCCCAAAGGAGGGGATGTAGAGGGCGCGAGTGCCAAGTGAAATATGAGACGCCCTCTATAGGATGTAGTATATAAAGGGGTGTACTGCCAATAAACAGGGGCACTTCTGCTGGGGACTCGGAGCATGTGCTTTACTCCTCGGCCCTCAGGCTTCAGCCTGCCTCCTCGGCCGCCTCGGCTAGAACCCTCCTACCACAGTTCTTGGTATTTGTCGCATTTATGAAGTGTTGTGAGCTTTCCCTGGTTTTTTGTTTTGAGATTAAAGAACGCTTGTTGGGCCATCACTCATTTCAGTATCCTGAACGCATGCCCCCGTGATTTGTGACAATTACCTCTGGCCTGCTTTTCAAAGGCTGTGTCTGAGCTCTATCTCTTCTAGGTCTGGGTTTCACCCTTTGCAAAAGAGCTTCGGCCACTGCAACAACAACCCTCGCAGGGAAGCTCACTGCCAAAGGGCAGCAAGCGTCTGTACAAACAAGTTGTAGAAACCTTGTGCTCGCATTGCATGATTCTAAATCGGCCAAACTAAGCAATGCATTAACGACCATCTTAGGCAGCATGCTCAAAAACTAAAGAAGGAAAAGGATAAGCAAGCACACTAGGTTGCACATGTAACTGCTTGCAGTTGTGAGCCACGTTTACTAGACACTAAGATTCTAGGCAGAAGATCTGTACACCTTGGTACCTTTAGAGGCCTTCTTTACAAAAAAGAATAACTCACTGAGTGCCACCGCGGCTTTAGTAGAATTACATTCTGAAGAATATGATTTCATGCTGAACACTCTCTGATCTGTGGGCCTTTACCATGATTTTTTCCACGACGTTTTCACGTGTCACGTTGCATGCACGACAGAACGTATATACAGTGAACTCCCGTTAAGACGAACTCGGTTAAGACGAATTCTCGCTTATGCCGAACAACACAGGACCGGTTGTTTGGTTCCCCATAGACTCAATGCAAAAAAAATTCGCTTAAGACAAACCGCCCAAGTGTATTCTTCTGTTAAGACGAACTCTCGCGAACTCTCGCGGTGGTCAACAACGCTGGCGATTCTGCGAAACGAACACTGCAGTCTTGGTTGGGCATTCAGGCGACCGAGAAAAAGCACAAAAGAAAAAAATAGCGCTTTCGGGAGCAAAGACGCGAAGCAAATCGCGACGCGGAGGGCGCGAGATAAAGGAAAAAGAACGGTCAGCGGATAAAGCCGGCATCCCCCTCACCCCCAGCCTGTGTGTGGGGGAGGTGCGGGCTTTATCGGCAAAGAAAGCAACAAAAAGAGTAGGGGGATTTACAACTTGGACCCCCAAGCCATTGTATTCCCCCCCCATTCTTCAGTTTCCCAGCTGGAGTACAAAGGAGAACAGAAGAACACAAGAGCTTGATGCCCCTCCGCCGTGGTCAGAGGGGCAAACGCAAGGGGAGTGGGGAAAAAAAAAAGAAAGCGACAACAGGAACAAAAATGGTCTGTGCATTACAATCGAGTACGAAACCAAAACCATGATCGCGGCGCACTCCCGTCAGAGGGGTCAGGTGCATTGTCATCGCCATCACACAATGGCGGCCGAGCACATGTATTTTGTGGTCAATTCGCGTTGGTTCGCATAGGACCTGTGTGCGTTGTATCTGTTCCCAGTGAAGCGCAAATTGTGATCAGCCATTTTGATTATGGAAGCGCACGACAAGGGAAGGCTATTTTGCACAGTGAATATAGCTGCGTTGTGTCTTTTTCGTGGCGAGGCTTGTGACCGTGAGTAGCCCGATGGGATATCTTCAGCTGCACGTCGTTCAGGAAAAGTTACTACGGGCCGAAAACGGCAAAATATCCGGACCTCGAAGAAAACCTTCCAGACTTTCTTAAGCAATTCAGCGTATAATGACTTTGTCAAGGCAACAGCACGTGACCGAGGCCCATCCAGAAGTGATCTTAGCCAGCAAAACAGGCTCACAGAAGAAAACGAACTGCCAGGACAATAAATTTTACATTCTTTGAAGGAAAATTGTGCTTCTCTCTCTCTCTTTTTTTTGTAATCGTCAACATAGGAGCGTGCTACAGTTTTATCATTAAAATGTGGTAGCAGTATGTACATGATTTTTTTTTATTTTTGAACCCGCGAAATCAGGTGCTCGTACGATTCGTGTAAGTACTCTGCTTGAAGGCATAGTTTTTATCTAGATGAGCCAAATAAATGCTTTTTCTTGTCTTTTTGCCGCCATTGTAGGCCTACTCCATTCAGTGTTTTCAAGTAACATATTTGGATGCACTTGGCATGTTACCATGTCTCTTTTTAGGGGCACTTCTGATAAGCCGAACTCCTGATAAGACGAACAGATGACCGCGGCCCCTTCGAGTTCGTCTTAACGGGAGTCTACTTAATTCGGTGGGCGTCTTCAGAATGAACAGTTGTTAGCAGCGCCTGTACCTGCCTTGTGTGTCAGCATCCATTTGCACTAACTTAACTTCGCTATAATGCGGGACGCTGCCATAGACATCAGTCAGTCTCATTTTCACATGTCCTCTCAGCAAAGTGTTCTAGGCGCATCTGTCACTCTATGATACTTTCCCTAATTACTGGCAGTGCAACACAATAGAACATTCCCTCATGTCCTGCACATTCTTTTCTGCATGGCCTAACCACTTTTAATGTCCTAACCACTGTCAACTGACAGATGTTCTACATATGCGGGACCAGCAGGATTTCAGTTTGCTCTGTGCATGGCAGTTGTTTAATAAGAAAACAAGCTCTTGTTTTACAGCCTTGCCTGCATTTTTGCTATAGTTTTTTCCATGGTTAAGCAAAACATGGCGTGCAGCACTGACTAGATGTGACAGAGTCAACGTTTTCTCCCAATAGCAAGGATCGCCCAAAAATGTACAGCAGTGTGCACACGAACCAAACACCAGATTCCATGCACAGCTGTGTAGTACCTTCTCCACGATGGAGTAGAGCACCTCGTCCATCTTCATGCAGGTGGGGTCCCAGTCGTGGCCGAAGCGGATGACCACCACCCGGTCCTCCTCCGACAGGATGGCCTGGTCCACTTGCCAGCCATTGTGCAGATGCTGCAGCATGTACGACATGGCAGCTCACCCTGGAACACCATTCATGATCACCACGAGTCATACTCAAACATGCGCAACGAATGTCATGTGTATATTTCATAGGGCGCAGCAGCCTTACATACTTGACTTACGTGAAGCTTCATGCAGCCACGTTTATTCTGCTGTCATTTACTAATCACCGGCTTTTAAATCACCCGACAGATATTCCACATATATGGGGCCAACATGATTTCAATGACCTCTGGCCTATCTTGCCACAGAAAAACACAAGATGATATACTGGTTAGGTACAAAAGACTGAGGCGCAAAATACATTTCTTGAAAAAGGGAGAAGCAGAAGAGAAGATAGAGAAGTGCCATGCTTCAAGAAATGTATTTTGCACCTCAGTCTTCTGTATTTAAGCAATATACACACCAATTAGTACAGAAACAAGTCCTTTTGGAATACAAGATGATACAGTTTCAGACTAAACAGGGTACGTGCATTGAGCCGGCGGCGCAGCGGTGTGGGAGTGAACGAAAGCGACTTGCGTGCTACGGGCAGCAGCCGACCCATGAGCGGAGCCGTGTCAGGTTAGTGCATTGTCGCGCGTATGAATTGCTGCGTCGTAAACTGTGCCCACACATTTAAGAACTACCCACCTGGTACAAAGTTTTTCAGTTTTCTGCCGTGACCATGCTTCAGAGACCAGCGGGAACGTTAGATTCACAGTGTATGGCAGGTAAAGCAAGTGATCCCAGGCATGTTATGAAGTACATGCTGTAGCTAGTGCACTGGGAATTTGTGGTCCAAGCATTTTAACTGATATTTTCACAGTGCTGACGAAACTGAGTGGTAGCTGGCAAAGTGATCTCAAGTCTGCAGTCTACATTTTGTTGGCAGAAGGCCATCGACAGATCAGCGCATTCTCCGTCGTACACTCCTAGTCGTTTTTCTGCGGTACTGCAGTTTGCCGTGCGGTGCAGTTCGTAAGCGGGAACAGTAAAGAAGAAGCACCGGATGTGTGGCAAAATGCGTCAGGGACCAACAACTGGCCAGAACGTGTGATTAAATCCTGGTAGAAATGAAAAGACCGCGAAATATAATGGCAGATTCCAGCATCCTTTTCGCGCTGTGAGTAGGATTTATATTTTTAAATCGTGTTGAAAAGTAACAAAAAACCGGTATGCCGTGTAGCCTAGGGGAAGAGCCTGGAAACTGCATTATGGAGTCGATCACTTTGCTGTACATAGTCACGTAGTTGATGCTGTCATGCGCGCCACAATTAGTCCTGAAAATTATAGTATGTATATTATTATCTATCCCCACTCTATTTTGTGCTACTTATATGGTCAAATGAGTTGCACGGTGAGAAGCGGTGCTGCCTTCGCGGTAGCCAGTGGAAAATGTAGAGCCACGGTGCATGCGCGCGGAGCGCATGCATGCGCAGCAAACCACCACGCTGGAACAGGAAGCTCTCTCGCGCTCACTGTTGGCAGCATGTGTTGTCACTTGTGTATACGACTTCATATTCGCCGCAGATAGAAAAATTCTGATTACAAATGTTTCACGTCGTTTTCCACGTTACCATTCTGTGATTAGTTACCATTCCGTGATTAGACACTCTCACCGGTAAATTTTCCGTTGCGATAATAAAAATAAGCACCATAAAAATTGATTGCCGGTCCCTTTAACAATACAGTGCATGCAAGTGAAGTCTCGACACGCCGTTCCACCGTGCTATGTGATTGCTAAGATATCACGTGCAAAGTCAGCACATCTCAAAGTTACTCAAGCATTTATGTAGCCCGAGCAATGTCTACAAACGGAGCTGAACTACAACACAGCAAAATTCACATAACTGCTATAGCGTTACTAAGTGCAACACAAGCGGTTTGGCGATCGAACGTTTTATCTGCGCCCATAGCAATGGGTTGCCTAACACAGGTCAGACACAAATATCATCGTTTACTCAACAATAAGCAGGCAAAACGACAATAACGAATGCGTAGAAACATCTATGGTGATGGCCCATACTTCCAGTTTTACGCTGGCCTGCTGCAAAATCGCGTTTTGAAACACTCTGTCGCACGTCAGCGCTTTCTGTCACATCGGAAACATGATGGATTCTGTCAAACTTGTGTCCTTTCTCTTCGCTTGAGGCCCTGAAACCTTTGTTTGTCTCGTCCCTTCCTAATCGTTCTTGCGCTGTTAACATTTTGAAATGAGCCCTGAAAGAATCCTGCATTGCTAATTTTCTGAATACCTAACCGCTTGATCAAACCTGTCGCCTTTGCGCTCATGCACTTGCATGCAAGGCAGGCGTAGAAGACTAGAGAGACGACAATTCGTAGCACACAAGTGGAAACTGAAGTGGCCGCAAGTGGCCGCTCGTGGCACTGGCACAGTGGACTGTTGCGCCACCTGTAGGTGCTGCACAGTTGCGATAGAAACCACAGGGGACATATTTAACATATGTCGTACCACAGCCTTGGTATCTGAGCCCTTTCACAACTTGTAGTGTTAAAAGTGACATCCATATAGAAAAATGTTGGAGAACGTAGTTTTTCAGAACGGGCACATCAGGTTTGGAAAATTTTCAAAAAGCTGGGCAGTAGAAGAGCTCACTTTTATCTTTAAAACACGCACAGAAAGTGCTGACAACATATACCAGCGAATGAGCTACGAAAGCATCCCTGGTGGGAAAATTTGCAATCAAACTTATGAGAATGGCAGGACACATTTAAGCAATCTAGCCGTATTTGTTATGGCTATTTAACATGCATATTTAATGTGTTCAACCTACACTAGACTATATCTGTGCCATATGGGATCCTGCACAGGCTACACTGACTGATGAACCAGAAAAAAAATTCAAAATCAGGCGGCTAGGTTCGTCTTGGGATGACACAAAAAGGGGGAGAGCTGCACTCAAATGAAACATGGACTTGGGTAACCTTGCATCGCCAAAAACTGCAGCTGAAGCTCTTTTGTCATATACTAAATAATAAACAGGAATTAACAAAGAAAAGTATTTCAAAGAACCTCATTAGCATTCACACAGAACTGATCAGGTTGTAGAGAAGCATTGGAACCTTGTAATGGGCCGTCCTCTCCAGCGCCTTCTAGTGGGTCGCCCTCTTCGCCTCTTCTCGGAGAGCACACCCCTCGTGCTCGTGCTCGTGAGAGTCTGCGCTCCGTCGTGACTGTTGTGCATCGTCGCCGTCAATCCAGCCATCAATAAACGCCTTTACAAAGTGGTGGAGAGTGCTGTACCATCACCACAACTTTGGTCTCCATTCGATGCCCCTGGAGCTCTGATCCCGTACCGTGCCATCTACCATGCCGCAAGACACCGCTCTGCAAACGCCGCCTCCTGCCCCGACCGCTTGTCCCGGTGTCCCCCGTATCCGCGACCCTCCTGTTTCACCGGCGCGGATGGCACTGACGTGGAGGACTGGCTCGCGATTTACGAACGGGTGAGTGTTCCCAATAAATGGGACGAAGCAGGCAAGCTGACCAACTTGGTTTTCTACCTCGCGGGTGTGGCTGGCATGTGGTACAACAACCATGCATCCGATTTCCCGACGTGGTCCGATTTCAAGACCGCCATCGTCAACATGTTTCGCTGCCCTGCCGTTCGTAAGCTTCAAGCCGAACAGCGCTTACGTGAACGAGCTCAGCAGGCAGGGGAATCGTTCACGAGCTACATCGAAGACATCCTTGACCTGTGCAAGAAAGCCGACGCGAGCATGTCGGAGTCTCACAGAATCAGGAATGTTCTGAAAGGCATCGACGACGATGCCTTCACCATGCTGCTGGCCAAAAACCCTCGCACAGTGGCAGAGGTCATTACCCTGTGCTAAAGCTACGAGGAGCTGCGCCGGCAGCGCTTGATGACCCGTCGACCGCCATCACGCGATGCTGATCTCGCAGGCTTGTCGGCAATTCCTGACCACTCCACCTTGCTCGCCGAAATAAAGTCGTTCGTGCGTGAGGAAATTGCCCGCCAGGTCTCTCTACTGGCTTTCACTCCACCGCAGCATGTTGACCAGCCGCCAACTACACTTCTGCCTCCTCTCCGCCGAGCGATTCAGCAAGAAATCGCGGAGGTCATTCCCGAATACCACCAGCCGCCTCTAGTGCCTGCACCACTAAGCTACGCGCAAGCTGTAGCCAGGACGCCCCCAGCGATTCCTGTGGCTGGCACGCGATGTTACGCCGAAGCCGTCGTCGGACCACAGGCCTTCGACGCGGCTGTGCCGCCTACATACGTCGACGTCGTCCCCAGGCCCCGACTACTGCCCACAATGCACTCATATCAGCAGCCGCCTCGTCCATCCCATTCTGCGACATGGATGGGACCCGCGAACCGCTGGCGCACTTCCGACAACCGCCCCATTTGCTTTGTGTGCGGTTGCGCCGGTCACGTCGCACGCTACTGCAATCACGTGCAGCCGCCTCGGGTCGCATCAACCCTGACCAGCTCATCAAGCAGCCCTTATTATGACCAAGCGCCGCCTATGTCACCGACGTCCCGCCCCGCACCATCTACCCGCCGTTCACCGTCTCCACGATGTCGCTCACTGTCGCCGATGCGGCCACGTCCGGGCTCACGCGACCAGGAAAACTAGTCGTCGCAGTCCACGAGGCAAGGGCTGCGACGCTATCGAACTGCGAAAGCCCTCAGCGAAGCCCCTCTAACGTGATTGACGTGTTTGTAGACAGTCTTCGCGCGTCCGCCCTTATCGACACTGGAGCCGCCGTATCCGTTATGGACGCCAAGTTTAGCCGACTACTGCGAAAAGTGACGATGCCGCTTTCGGGGCTCTCCCTCCGTACAGCCAGCGCCCAAAGTATTCACCCAACAGCGGTGTGCACAGCTCGCGTCATTATTCAGGATGCTCTGTACGCCGTCGAATTGATCATAATTCCTGCCTGCTCTCACGACATCATCCTAGGATGGGATTTTCTCTCCCGCCACGACGCCGTCATTAATTGCGCACCAGCTGAAATAGAGCTCTCACCATTCTCTGAATTGGCGCCGGCAGACAGTCCATCGGCTGCGGGCAAGGTACTTGTCAAAGACGACACCAAGGTGCCTGCAAACTCGTCGACGGCGGTGTCAGTGTACTGCGCCAGTCGCTCCGACACCGTTGTACTCCTCTCGCCATCTGACCGTGTTTGCACGAGGAAAGGCATGCTGGTGCCTTTCGCGACCGTGCAATTCACTCAGGGCAGTACGTCAATTCTTGTTATCAACCCATCTCCGTACAGTGTTATGTTGGTCCGAGGGGAATGTCTCGGCAGCGTGGAACCCCTTGAAGATGCACAAGTTATGGACGAACCAGATGAAATGCACTGCCACAGTTCCAGTACGCTCAGCGCTGTTTCGACGTCTGTTTCATCACCTGCTGATGTCTTTGGTTCCTCCATTGCTGACGACCTTACACCGGTCCAGCGTTCCCAACTTCTGGGCCTGTTGGACGAATTTCGCTCTTCTTTCAATGTCGCTCAAACTTCTCTCGGCCGCACTTCCGCCGTTACGCATCGCATCGACACTGGTGCCCAACCACCACTGCGGCAACGACGCGATTGACAGCCTGCAAGGGGCAGAATTCTTTTCATCTCTCGATTTGCGCTCAGGGTACTGACGGCTGATGACGCTCCACCGAAGACCGCCTTTGTCACGCCCGACGGCTTGTACGAATTCAACGTCATGCCGTTTGGGCTGTGTAATGCGCCCGCCACCTTTGAGCGCATGATGGATACTGTTCTGCGCAACCTGAAATGGCACACATGCTTGTGCTACCTCGACGACGTCGTTGTTTTCGCTCCGGACTTCTCCACGCATCTTCAACGCCTGCGGCATGTTTTGACGCGTTTGAGCGACGCCGGTCTACAACTGAATCTAAAGAAGTGCCGATTTGCAGCACGGCAGCTGACAATACTCGGTTACGTCGTGTCCAAGGACGGTATTCTTCCCGATCCAGCCAAGCTTCGGGCCGTGACCGAGTTCCCCAAACCTACGTCCGTCAAGGAACTGCGTAGTTTCGTAGGACTGTGTTCCTACTTTCGGCGCTTCATTCGAAACTTCGCGACCGTCATATCGCCGCTGACGAAGCTCCTCGGAAATAACGGGTCCCTCAATTCATGGTCGTCAGAGTGCGACGACGCTTTCGCGAAGCTCCGTCGTCTGTTGACGTCACCTCCCATACTACGCCACTACGACCCTACGGCCCCTACAGAGGTACACACAGACGCCAGCGGTGTTGGCCTTGGCGCTGTCCTTGCGCAGCGCAAACCAGGGTTCCCTGAATATGTCGTGGCATATGCAAGTCGTACGCTCACCAAAGCCGAGACCAATTACACCGTCACCGAAAAGGAATGCCTAGCGATCATCTGGGCCCTTACGAAGTTCCGACCTTATTTGTATGGTCGCCCATTTGATGTCATCACCGACCACCATGCACCCTGCTGGTTGTCATCATTGAAGGATCCATCAGGCCGCCTCGTCCGCTGGGCACGTCGCCTACAGGACTACGATATCCGCGTGCTGTACCGCAACGGACGCCAGCATGCTGACGCCGACGCACTCTCGCGCTCCCCCTTGCCTGACGACAATACCCACAGCTCAATGTCTCACAATGCTGTTTCTTCCATCGACATTCACACCATCGCTACCGAACAGCGCAAGGATCAATGGATCGCTTCACTGATAGACTTGCTCACTGATCCATCGGCAACACCATCCACTCGCGCGCTGCGTCGTCAAGCCCACCATTTCGCCATTCGCGACGACCTCCTCCACCGACGCAATTACAACGCCGACTGCCGCCAGTGGCTACTAGTAATACCCCGCAGTCTGCGTTCTGAAATATGCGAGTCGTTCCACTCTGATCCGCAGTGTGCACACTCTGGGGTATCAAAAACCTACCACCGCATTCACCAACGGTACTTTTGGCGAGGCATGTACCGCTACGTGCAGAAGTTCGTTCGCTCCTGCATCGATTGTCAGCGCCGCAAAACTTCACCGCACCAGTCACCAGCAGGTCTGCAACCTTTACCTTGCCCTGACCGGCCGTTTGGGCGTGTTGGCATCGACTTGTATGGGCCACTCCCTCTGACTTCGGCTGGTAACCGCTGGGCCATCGTCGCTGTAGACCACCTTACGCGATACGCTGAAACTGCCGCCCTCCCAGCGGCTACAGCGCGCGATGTTGCCTCCTTTCTGCTCCGCCGGTTCATGCTGCGCCACGGTCCACCCCTGGAGCTGCTCAGCGATCGAGGCTGTGTCTTCCTGTCGGAAGTCGTCGAAGCCATCCTCAAAGAGTGCAACATTGTTCACCGCAAAACTACTGCTTACCACCCGCAGACGAATGGGCTCACGGAACGCTTTAACCGCACGCTCGGCGACATGCTCTCGATGTATGTCGCCGCCGATCACACAAATTGGGATTCCATTCTACCTTTCGTCACCTACGCCTACAATACCGCCCCTCAAAGCACCACTGGTTTCTCACCATTTTTCCTATTGTACGGCAGGCACCCGTCGCACACAATCGACACAATCCTTCCATACAAGCCGGATCGATCTGAGTGTGCGCCTATTTCTGCCACAGCCAGACTTGCTGAGGAGTGTCGCGAGCTTGCGAAGACCTTTACTACGCACGACCAAGAGCGGCAGAAAAGCATCCGCGGTGAGACCAACACTTCTGCACCCACGTTGCTACCTGGAGCGCTCGTACGGCTCTCGGTCCCTACCACTGCAACTGGCCTCTCTTCCAAACTGCTGCCCAAATACGAAGGCCCCTACCGTGTCGTCGAACGCACGTCCCCGGTCAACTACCTGATTGAACCCATCGACCCATCTTCCGACATGCGCCGTCGAGGGCGCGACATTGTCAACGTGGAGCGCCTCAAGCCCTACCATGAACCGCTCATAGTGACCAGCTGCTAGGTCGCCAGACGGCTCCCTTTTCGTACCTGGGGTAATTGTAGAGAAGCATTGGAACCTTGTAATGGGCCGTCCTCTCCAGCGCCTTCTAGTGGGTCGCCCTCTTCGCCTCTTCTCGGAAAGCGCGCCCCTCGTGCTCGTGAGAGTCTGCGCTCCGTCGTGACTGTTGTGCATCATCGCCGTCAATCCAGCCGTCAATAAACGCCTTTACAAGGTTTTCAAAATAAGGGAATTGCGTACCAGGATGAACCTATTCACAAAATCCTTTTTTGTTAGACCATTAACCCTTTGTATCCCGGTGTCCACATGTGGACAAAACATATCAGTGAAGTGGGATCAGGCTAGCCAACGAATTGCCTTAAAAATCGAGTTGAAATGTTGGCATTACTCCAGCATGTCATAAAAACATCTACATGTGGCAACTTCTGTGAACAAACAGCAGTAAGTGCACACAGAACAATGGCATTCTTCACAGGTAGCCTGAAGATGTCTATACCTACATTTTTTTTTGTGTTCACTGTAAATTCGTAGGAGTTTTTAAACTATTCGGCTTTATCTGAGGAAAGGAAGGGTTGATCTTGTTTTTGTGTGACTTTTGTTGCACTGCGAGTGACCAAAGCTTTGTAAGTTGAGTTGTTCCTGCGGTGTCCACATTTGTGGACGCCAGGCATGCCGAGTTCATGCAAGAAGCCAATAGAACACCGCATGTAGTAGGACCCGCTTCGTTACCGTGCGGCTCTGCACAAAACATTATCTGTAATATAGCTAAAAGCACCTTTTAGAAGTTATTTAGAATTTATTTGCTTTATTCGGGATGTGGATTAAGTGACGAAGACATACATGCCATAATTTGTGAGCCGACTAGCGGAAGCAAAGGTTGCAATTTGGAAGCAAATGTTGCGATGTTGTAGTGGAAGCAAATGTTGCGATGTGCCAATAATTAGCGCGTTGAAGCACAGCCACCAACAAGCAAAGGCCTCTTGAACAATGCTACTGCTGATGATGAAAACATTCAGTTTGAACTTAACGAGGAACACATTGGTAATGATGATCAATGATGATAAAGATGATGACGAACACGTTGTGTGGGCCTTGAACCTAAGGATTAAGGCACTGATGATGAAAAGTGTTGAATCAGAGCCGTTAGCAAGTGGCCACGTCAACGTTTATGATGACGATATTATTAATGAACGCATTGAACTGATGATCCAGGATATTGCAGCAAAAGGGAGAGGTGGGCTAGTTGGTTGGGGTTCATACTGAACAGCGCAAAAAACGAGACACAAAGAAGAGACTGCACAACACGAGCGCTGACTGACAACTAAATGCTTTATTCAAGCACAAAGAAAAGAAAAAGAAAGGAAAGAAACAGAGATGCGCGCGCAACCTAAGCACATGACAAGCGAATGCAGGCATACAGCAAATTTAAGTATTGTCCAAGTAAGCCATCTCGCAATCGAGCAACGCAGTCGATTGAGTGCTGACACACGTGTCACCATTCTTGCTGATAGCAAAGGCTATCTCTCTGATTCGAGCCTCATTGTGTCCAAAAACAGTGGTCGTGCGGCAGAACTCCGTTGAGCAGCCACAAGCGGCACTGTGGGCGGCCAAATGCGAATACGGCGCACCCTTGAGACAGCTATGATGCTCGCGCAGGCGAATGTTGAGGCAGCACCCCATTTGCCCCACACACACTTTACCGCACGACATCGGAATTGAGTACACTACATTGCTTTTGCAAGGGACGAACTACATGCGGTGTTTTACTGTGCACGTTCTCCTAGATGACCCACTCGCACCTGAGGACAAGTTATCAATTCCGGCACACAGGGTATTCAGCTTATTCTTAGCGGAAAAGTAGACGTCAATGTTAAACTTGTCGGCAATCTTTTTAATACGGTGAGAAATGCCATGAATATATGGGATCACCGCTAGTTTATTACCCTTTGCTCGTTTGTCATCGAGTGGTTTTGCGGGACCATTTCTAACTTTGTTTAAAACTTTTAATGACGCAGAAACAATGGCGTCAAGAGGGAAGGCCGCGTGTTTCAGACGCTGAACTTGAGATAGGAGGCTAGAGGACATTTTGTGGACACAAGACTTGGTTAGGGCAGAAAAAATGGTGTTAACAGCGATACCAGATTTCACAATCTTGGAATGACTGGAGGAATAGTTAAGCAATGGCTTCTTGGACCTAGGGGCATTTATTCCCAGCAAACATGTTGCTCATTAAACGTCAGAGACAGTTCCAGAAATTGAATTTTGCTTTCCACAGGACTTTTGCCTGTGAAGGTCAGGCCTAGTCCTTTTTCTTTGAAACATTTCACAACATTGATCATCTGATGCATGAAATTGTCCTTCTTTGTGACAACCAAATAATCGTCTACGTAGCGAAAAATCTTCACCACCATTCCATCCAGATCATTAGCCAAGACATTGTCCCCAATACAACTAAAAAAAATGTCACATAAAACCGGGGCTACCCGGGACCCTATACAGATACCGGATCGCTGCACATATACTTGATCATTCCATCCAACCACGGTAGAAGACAAATAAAACGTGAGCAACTCTAGGAAACTGTCGGTACTAATACCGCAACTGTTGATGAATGCGCATTCATCATTCTGCTCTGTAATACAAGCCTTCACACAAGTCAACAGCTGCGCATGGGGAATAGAATAAAATAGATCAACTACATCTATGCTAAAAGCCATGCACTTTTGGGGATTATCTGTGTTTAAATATTTGACGTCATGCAAACCATTGATGAAGAAAGGGTCATTCAGCGAAAGATGGCTGAGGTGCTTTTGAAGAAATCTGGACACTACATATTGCCAGGTGTGACATTCGGTGACGATAACCCGAAATGGCACATCAGTCTTATGGGTTTTGGCTGTGAAAAAGGGTCTCAAGAGAATTTCTTTTATTTTACCAACAGCATTGCTGAGATGCTCCAAACTTAGGTTTTTAAGAAGTGTAATGGCTTGCTTCTTAACCTGCGCAGGCTTAAGCCCTGACAGAACGAAGTTCCTGCTTATTGCACTGTGTGCTTTAAGACCAAACTGTTCTTCGGACATAACCACAAAAAATCCTTCCTTATCCGAAGTAAGTAGCCTGAGGCCGTTTGAAAAAGTGTTTCACCAAAGAGCTGACATACTTCCTCTTTACAGGATTAGCATTGGGCTTGGCGACAGCAGAAACACATTCCTTCAAACAAAAAGAGCTTTCACTTTCAGGAACACAACATGATACAGACCTCGAAAGGCAAAGCTTTTTAACAGGTTTCAATGCTGGTTCCAAGCAGTGTTTCGGGCCTAGTTGCAGGATATGTCGGTAACCGTCGGTAAGCATCATAGCTGTCTCAAGGGTGCGCCGTATTCGCATTTGGCCGCCCACAGTGCCGCTTGTGGCTGCTCACCGGAGTTCTGCCGCACGACCGCTGTTTTTGGACACAGTGAGGCTCGAATCAGAGAGATAGCCTTTGCTATCAGCAAAAATGGTGACACGTGTGTCAGCACTCCATCGACTGCGTTGCTCGATTGTGAGATGGCTTACTTGGACAACACTTAATTTTGCTGTATGCCTGCATTCCCTTGTCATGTGCTTAGGTTGCGCGCGCATCTCTGTTTCTTTCCTTTCTTTTTCTTTTCTTTGTGCTTGAATAAAGCATTTAGTTGTCAGTCAGCGCTCGTGTTGTGCAGTCTCTTCTTTGTGTCTCGTTTTTTGTGCTGTTCAATATGAAGGATCCAGGATATGGTAAGTAGTGATGGTGGTCATGATCAATACGTTGAAACAGAGCCATTGGCAAGAGAACTTCTCATGTACAATAAAGAAGGATGATGGACCCAGTGTAACTGGTGTTCCAAGCGTCTACATATGTGGACACTTGTTTTCTCCTAGAACTGAAGCTAAATTTTCCCAGGTTCTTGGTTTATTCCCATTTTCATATGTATTGCAATTGCACATACGCAAAAAAATAATTATGTGCACAACTGAATTGGCCTTGGAATACAAAGGCTTCAAGAGGTGGAACCAGTTGCTTCAAAACGCAAGAGTGCAGTAAAAAATGAAGATTTCTTTATGTCAGTGCTGTAACCACCTCCCCTTGCTGTAGAACCTTCGTGCAATGCAAGCTAGGCTCGGAAAAGGAATAAGAAATGCGTACACGCTGAAACAATGAGGAAACAACAAGGAAACCCTTGTATCTGTCAGAAAGCACCGAATGGCTTTGAGCACTCCTACGCACTTGCCAATGCACGGCATTGCTCCTCACAGTGTATTATTTTTTGGTAATGAACAGCAGTGTTAATCCAGAAAACTCACAAAAGGGAACATACATCCTGCCATGGTGGGCCATTTTGTTTCATTTTTTATTGATATAAAATTAAAATCATGCTTTCAAATAAAACTAAAAAAAACGCCAGGCCTGCGCGGATAGCGCAGCACAGTCACAGCGAAAGCTGGAAAAGTGGCATTTCTAGAGCCCGTTATAAACTCTCTTGTGGCTACTATTACAAGTACACTAGCAACGTACCCACTACACCACAAATCACAATTTTTGTGAAGTTGGAAAGCACCCCACCGCGACATTATTCGTCGTTCTGCGGAGAAGCAAAGGTACCATCTGTAAGGCATCATGTGCACTTTTGTTGATGCGACAGTTGATGACGACGAAGAAGTCTGGCTGAGCCCTTTGTAATGGGTTGGAGCTTTAAAAGAACCACTAGTTACGTAAATCGCATTGTGTGACGCCCGGTCGTTATGAACTCACCTGCCACACTTTATAACGTACATTAACGTGAGAAAGAGAGAGAGAGAGAGCGAATTAACTTTATTGAGACCCTGAGGAAATGCATCACGGGAGTCTTATGGGCTTCCTTGGCAACCAATAGAAGCGAGGAACCCACTACGCTATAAATCATCATAATTTTTGTGAAGGGAAGCAGCTACCATGCAATTTTTCGTCGTTCTGCGGAGAACCGTGGTACCTGCTCAATACCTGTAAGGCATTATGTTCACTTTGTTGATGCTGTGGCTGATGACGAAGAATTAATGGCAGATCTCTTTGCAATGGGTTGAAGCATTCAACAAACCCTCTCATTGCGCAATTCGAGTTGTGTGACGCCTGGTTACAGAATTCGCATTGTGTGACTCCTGGTTGTTATTTTACTCTTCTATAATCGCGGACAACTTTTCTTGGCAATGAAGGGAAGGCTAGAGAGCCGAACTACTCGTGTTCTACCGCTGAAGATTATAGTCCTACAATTGCGTCCGTGTTTTATGCGTGAGAATAAAAAAACAACATTGCTTTATTTTCCACTGGCGCTGTTTGAAGAGAGGGTCAGCGCGCACCAAGGAGATATTTATATTTGTTTTCCTTTATGCAGTGTCATTTCGCGTTTTTGCACCTGTGAAAACGTCGCACCTTTTACGTGCACCTCACATTCAAAATGGCGTCTTCGTCTTCAGGTGAGCGCTCGTCATCCTCCAGCTTTCCCGACGACTCGCCGAGGGAGCTTGTGACGAATTTCACTAACAAATGGCTGTGTAAGCCTGTGACGGCCACTCGAATAATCAAATGGCCATCACCGAAGGTACGGAAATTCACAAACCAAAAGTAAATTCGAAACGGGTGCCGAACCGGACTACTTCACGGAGCAGTACATGTGCAGTAGCTCCGCCCCCGTAGCCTTCCCTTCATTGCCAAGAAAAGTTGTTCGCGAGTATACCACGCTACATTACATATGTTAATGTGGTTCCTTCCCGACATCAAGCCTGTAAAGGGTCTTTTTGCAAAGCATTTTCATGCAGCGGCATGGCTCTGAGGTAGAACACTGGGCTCTCACGCATAGGGCCCAGGTTCTAACTTCGTTCCATCCCAGATATTTTTTCTTATTTCGTTTTTTTTCTTATTTCGAGTGACAGTGGTTACGGACACCGGCGGCGGACAACTAGGGCGCTAAAAACGGCCCTTGTTGTGATCTTACAACAGCTTTTGCTGTAAAAACAAAACGAGCATGGGTTCCCAGCTCGTGTAATTTCATTGCTCTACTGAGTCTCCTCCGAAAGCAGTCGAGCGGCAGTTGCGATTTCAATGGTCTCAAAAAGCTGAGGGGCATTGAACACAGGCCTACACACTACAAAATAAACAAGCATTAACAAAAAAAGTTGAATGCACTATACCTAACTGTCAAGCAATTCAAATATATGTCGTTTGAAAAAGAAATCATTGTCGTTACAGTCATTAGTGCCTCAAACTAATTCTCTACAAAACACTTATTCGCCCTAAACTAGAATATGCAGCCTCAGTTTGGGACCCCAGTCAGCACAAATTAATTGATTTAGTAGAAAAGATTCAAAACAATTCCACACGATTCATTTCATCTAACTATAACAGTACGGCTAGCATCAGTTTAATGAAAACTAATCTGGGATTACCATCTTTAGCCTCACGATGTAAAAACGCGCGCCTCTCTCTCTTTCACAGGATGTATCATCACCCCTTTTACGACACCAACTCCTTTCGTCACCACATTACATGTCATCTCGCATTGATCACCAACACAAAGTCGGCACTCCATCTTGTAGGTCCTCCTCTTTCCTTCACTCATTTGTACCACACACAAGTGATGAGTGGAATCACCTTCCTGAAGATGTTGTCACCATCAAAGAAACTAACCAATTTAAAGGAGCTGTACGCGATATCTGTATCTAAGCTTTTTTTGTTTCTTTTTAAACTTGGCACCATCATTATTATTTATATCAAGTGTATATATCTTCACTGATACATCAAATTTTGACTTTTGTTAATAATGAATGCATCACGTATTCTGTTTTCTTTTTGTGCCGCTCTAATTTGTGTAACTACTTGTAATGTTTTCGAGTTTTATTTATGAATTGTTGTGAGTTCTTTTTTTTTCTTCTCCACTAATATTGTGTAATTTCTTGTGACCTGTTTCTGAGCTATTTCCAATTTTCCGTATTTTTGCCCCACCCCCTCTGTAATGCCATTCGCCCTGAGGGGTATTCTAAATAAATAAATAAATAAATCTTAAGAAGGGACAATTGCAAGTAGTGTCCCCCCAGCCTGAACAAAAGGGGGGTGACTTTCTAGCGATTTACGCCAGTGGTAATGAAATCAAATACTGCAGGCTCTCATTAAACAAAACCTGAAGGCACCAGGTGTAAACTTGGTGTAAACTTGGCCCCTATCCTGGCTCTTCCTGAAGGGACCAGGAAAACATTTTCCATTTAACAGGAGTTCCATTTACTGAGAGATGAACTCGGTTGAAGCACTCGGTTACGAACCAATCACATTTAAGGCAGTTGTTCCATTTAGGCCCCAGTTCTGAGTAAGAGATTTCCGCTTATTGAGAGTCCACTGTAATTGTGTTTTGGTCAATATGCCCTTCCATACCCCCGGCAATGCATTCACTTGCCTAATCCCACTTAGGTAATGTTTTGTTGACGTATGTGCACGCTGGGATAGGTGCTGCAGATAATTTCGTTTATCGCCTATTATTTTCCCAAGTAGCCTGGGACTAGTCCTGCATGAACTTTGCCTGTATTTTAAGGTGATTTTAGGCATATGTCACCATTCCCCCTCATCATGCTCAACTTTCACTGACAAATGGCATGACGACCTTAACATGATTACTGTATGTTTTCCCAACATTCCTACCCTCTAAGCTGGCAATTTCAACTACCCCACTACTGTGTGGAATAGTACAATGCCTTATCTTAGCCCTTTTTGGACTGAGTGTAACAAGTTGTTAGTGACTTGTTTAGATTTCACAGCTTGTCTCTGAACCTACTTCAACGACATGCAGTATTTTGGATTAGATTTTGCGCCGGTCGCAAAATCGCCATCGGCAGCGCGCCGGTGTTTCCACCTTCGGCGGCGGCACATGAACGGCACGGGGTTCATCGGATCGGCAGCGGCGCGGCGCACGGGGGGAGGGGGATAGATTTGAGAGTTCGTGGGGAGAAAAATTTGTCCCTTGAAGTTAGAAAAAAACATGTTTCAAAGAAAAAGCGAAGCTTAAATGCAATAAAAATATGTCGTAATGTTGTATAAACTATGGCTAGTAGCTAACTTTTTAAAAGTCACTCTGACAGAAAGTTCGACAAAATGCCGCATGCATGTGATGTTGCCGGATGTCCAAAAGGTGCACGCCGCCAGTGCACGCCAGTGCGCAGTAAAGGCAGGCAACGTTGGGCACAGCAACAGTTACGTCAGAAAGACCAATTTCGGGCGGGTGGTTTGAAGTGCGCTAATGCGATGCGGACCACTAAAACATGATTTTATTTCAAAATAAGCACTTCCTTGGCACAAAAGTAGCACTATGAGGCTTCTGGACATCTATTTCAACAATCAGCGTCGACTTAATATTTGCCTTTAGTGTAGCGGCATTATCCTACCTAGAGGGGCATCCAATAGGGGGCACTCCATAATTCCTCGCCCCCAATACAGATACAAGACACTTGCAGAATAAATGTATCAGATACGATAAGATACATCAATACATTAGCTAATTATAATAATACACATAATAATTGTTGGGGTTTAACGTCCCAAAACCACGGTATGATTGCGAGAGGCAGCCGTAGGTGGAGGCCTCCGGAAATTTCGACCACCTGGGGTTCTTTACTGGGCCCCTTAATCTAAGCACACGGGTGGGTCTCAAGCATTTTTGCCTCCATCGAAAATGCAGCCACCGCAGCTGGGATTCGATCCTGCAACCTGCGAATCAGCAGTCGAGCACCATAACCACTAGACCACCGTGACGGGTGTTAGCTAATTATAGTTGCATTCTTGTTGCTGTTACAAGTTAACAGTTTGCTTCCAAACTTTTCCTACGACATTCCTGGTTACATTTTGTGCTTGCTGAAGACCATACTAACAACAACGATTGGTGGGCTTTTGCGTGCCAAAATCCGAGCAGTGACAACACGAATGGGGACAGATGGAAGACGACTGCACGCATTGGGGTTGTCCCTCTGTTCTCGTTATTGTTTTTTAGAGCATGAGAAACAATGAGCCTCATCTTTCGCTTCCACAGGTAGGCCTCCTTCATTTGGAACATCCTCTACTAACATGTGAAACTCTTTTGCTGCAATAAGGCTATTGCAAAAATGGTGAAGTGTGCACCATAATGCACAAGAACAAGTTTGTTGACTGCGCGAACAAGGTCGTATATAGATTACCTATGACGTGGCATGTTTATGTGGGCCAAACTGGCAGATGTGTGAACACAAGATTAAGGGAACACATGAACAGCCTAAAAGGACGTCCCCACACACACCTAGCATTGCACTGTAACAAATGTGAGTGCAACCCCAGCACTGATAATACCGTCACTCTGTTTACTCATCAGAGCCAGACATCTAGAGAAATTGCTGAAGCTTTTTTCATTTCCCAGCACAAGGATGATTGCATTAGTCATCCTTCAATAGCTCTATCAGACAAAGAGATACACCTGCTTTCAGCATTTTTGTGAATGTCTTTTTTATGTTGTTTTAGCGATGTGCGCTAAGGCATTAGCAGATGTGATTTGCGCAGTTCCGTGTCGATTGAAAGTCTGAGGTGTTTCGATAATAAAATCAGTTGTTAGAAAGCGCTTGTCCTGTGTGTGTCTATGCTTTGTCCCAGTGTCATTTCGCGCTTCATAGTAAGATGAATCTTTTGCTGCATTCTAGCAGCATATCGTGTTGTCATTGTGGTAGAGTGTATGGGGCAGGGAGGATTTAATAACGCAGGTAAAACGTGCCATCAGCAATTTTCATATGCCATGTTTACAAACAGCATATAATGCTCTTTTCCATTCGTAAATGGGGTTACGTTTAACTAAGCACTCGCCTATAGCTTTTGGTTTGTGTAATTTATATTGTACAGGTTGCCACTGTTCTATTAAATAAGAATGTTTATAAACCATTTATAAAGCACACTAGCTAATTTTTGTTTCTATGCATTAGAAAATAACACTAAATGCAGCTCAAAGAACAAAGCACGGGTATTAGACACAGCAAAAAATGTGCAACATATTGTCACCAGCCTGCCTTATAGGGGATCCTCATGACAATGGCATATTGTGCCTACAAGGTTGGTTCATAGTGTGTATAGTCGTAGGTTCACTACAACAAACTTAGCTAGGTAGTCCTGCATAGCAGGTGATCCACAATGCTATTTCAACAATGGACGAACAGAGAAAACAAAGAAAGAGCACCTTAGTAAATGCTGTTTGCCCATTGGAAAAGTTGTGGCGTCATCCACCTGATGATAATGTGATGTTTTGTGGCACAAGGGCCAATGATGGCACAAAAGTGCCGGACATATGCAATGACCAGAGACTGGATTTTAGGCACATGCCCACTTTGTTCCTTGCGCTCCCCTCTTGATACATGAGCATGAGGTTAAGAAGAACTTTTACAGTGGCTGCCTGTTATGGCATTTGTACCAAATCACCTACAAATGCTTATTGCCACATGCATTTATGTTGGTGGCCGCTTCTTTGCGCAGCAACTTATCTACAGCAGCACGTCGTTAGGGCGTTGCTCCATCGCTCGCGCACTGGGCATGCATTTGATAAAAGTGCGGGACCACGTCATTGGCTGAGGTGCACGATACGGCGCATTCGTGTTTGTGTGTTTGGCATCGTGCGGTTATAAGATACTGCATCGGCGAGAGTATAGGCATTCCTTGCGCCGACGTTGGACCACATCGCTTCGCTGCCGCTGAATAGCTTTTTTGACGGAAGTTTTCTTATGGGCACAAGTTCGCCCAAATAAAGTTGGTGTTTTTTTAAATCGCCTTGTCCCCGTGCTTACGGGCAAAGACCGTCACCTCAACGTGACACTATTTTCAATATCAGTGCGCTCCCCTCTTGATATATGATCAGGAGGTTAAGAACTTTAGAGTGGCTATAAATGCCTGTTTCGGCATGTGTACCAAAACACCTACAAATGCCTATTTTCAAATATTTTCAAAATCAGTGCCCCTATGAATCAGTGCCCCTATGAATCAGTGCCCCTATGAATCAGTGCCCCTCAGGCTTGACAGTTCAATCGATGAAGAATCACAGCAAATATTTGGCGTGTTCGCGGCCATTCTCAACGCATTCACATTAACCATGGAACTCCCCAGTGACGGTTGCTTAAGGTTTTTAGACCTGGTGCTGCATGTTGGGGGACTGCACACTTGCTGGGAATACGCACCGAGGTCACAGAAGGGCCTTCTTCCGTTCAGCTCGGCACATACTAAGCTTGTGAAGCGCGGAGTTGCCTTGGGTGTTCTCAGAGGTGCTCTGAGGAGGTCCTGCCCTCACCAAGTGCAAAGAACCTTTAGCGCCCAGGTCGAGCGACTGAAACGCGCCGGCTACCCGACTGAATTACTCAGTGCCTTGGCGGCAATTCTACTGAGTGAGATTTCAAAACGTGGTACCAGGACACGCCCAACACAGGAGAGACAGAAAATTTCTGTCATCCCTTACGTACACGGTGTGAGCCATGCGCTCAAGAAGATTGTTGGCAAGGCAGGCGTGAAACTCGTTTTCTCGGCTCCTCGTAAACTCGGCCGCCTTTGCAAGAAAGTCAATGTCGACAATACCAAGGAGCAGGCATGTGTCAAGAAACACAGGACGCAGTACGTCGAGTGTGTGAGCAACGTAGTGTACGACATTCCATTGTCCTGTGGTCTGTCCTATACTGGACAAACCGGTCGCTGTTTGAACGACCGCCTGAGAGAGCACGCAAATAATCTCAGGACTTCAACGAGCAGCACCTTGGCAGCCCATTGCTCCTTGTGCGGCTGCGCCCCGCTCTTTCATGAATGCAAGATACTCTCAAGATATCGTAACAAGACAGAGCGCGAAATTAACGAGGCTTTTCATATCAAGACGAAAGGGGACATGAGCGTTAGTGAGCCTTCACTCGCCCTCCTGGAAAAAGAGATAATGTTTTTGAGCAGTTAACTTGTACTTTTTGACTCGTGACAGATTCGTTTTTGCCTTTCACTATGTTGTGCACGTGATGGTTCTTGTTTTCTGTTTTCAGCCATATATTTCCAGGTGTAATAAATTTACACACAGTTGTTCGTCAGCGCTTGTGTCGTGTGCTCAATCTTTCTCCGTCCCGTTTTTTGCGCTGTTCCCCTCAGCCCCTATGAATACTATTTCGCCTCAAGTTTCGCTTTCGGCTAGAGTTCGAGATCGTTATTCATGTTACCGGGCAACATTGACAGTAACTCTATGGGGTTCAACCTTGTCCTCTAGTTCAATTAACTCCCGGGGAACAACCACTAGTAGATGTGAAGTGGGACGCACCAGCCAGCATTAACAGAACCAGTGTGCTGGTTCTCTTAATAAAATTCAAGACTACGTCTGCGTCAAATATTGCATTTTTTCCAAGAAACACTGCCAGATGCGAAAGATCTTCTCGGTAATCACGTTCGAAATCCTCCTTTCTTTCAGGTTCAGCTAACATTCTAACTCGACATGAAAATTTTCACTACAGTTGAAACCCGCAATAACGAAATCGGCGGGGAAAGCACAAAATTTCGCTCTTGCGGGAATTTCGTTGGCGCGAGAATGCGGCAGAAAAGACATGGAATTTACAAAACACACATTTTATTTCCAAAAGTCCCTAAGCTTGCTTTGGCGGGCCTTACCATGCAGCAATTTCATGCCTCTCGATCGGGAATCTTGTTTGCCACGGCACAAACTTCGCCCCATGCACTGGTCAGTGACGGCGGCACTGCGCTGTCACCAGTACCGTCAAGTGCGCCTATAGGCGAACCTTCTTCCAGCTCCGCTGGATCAACGCAGAATCATGAACAGCGAGCTGCACGCAACACCGATTTCTTCTGCGATGTCCATTTTTTTCCTACCCTTTTTCACCTCACTTATGATTACAGCCTTATCTTCCCGCGTGATGAACTTCCGCTTTTTTGTTGGAGGCGACATCTTCGCAGGCAGCGAAATCGGATGAAGCAATCGCAACACACAGTTCACGTTGCACCAAGCGACCAAGCAAACGCTCCACACACGCGACCATGAGCGCGCAAAGCCGACAAAGCCAAGCACAGAGCCAAGCCAACGAACAAAACTCCATGAGGAATGTGGATTTGGCTACGTAGTCCGCGATTACGAGCAGGTATTTCGGCAAGCCATCATCATCATCATTGTCGCCAGCTTTATGTTTTTTTTGTAAACAATGATGGCGGCTGCTTCTCAAATGCGCTGTAGCGATAGTTTTGCACAATTTAAGTGTAGCATGAATGCATTTCAGCAGTTTTCGAATGTAGTTAATGTTGCGAGAGTAGATTATTTCCGCATTCATGTTTCAAAAATTTCGCTAATGAGGGACTGCGGTATGAATATCTTTCGTAGTCGCGAGTTACGAAATGCATTGTCTCCTATGGGCGTTCGCCGGTGCTCCGAAAATATTTCGTTGCGGTGAGAATTTCGTTCCCTCGGGATTTCGTTATCGCGGGTTTCGACTGTATATTCATTGCAATTGGGAGGGTCCTCACCAATCAACAAGTAATTATGCGTAGTATAGGTACGACCCATTTTTAAGCAAGACAGCACTTCTCCAGGACTGCTGCTGATGGCCAGTTATGCAAGTAAAGTTTAATTAAATGAAGTTTGCATGAAGATTCCTTACCCCCCACACAATCTCCCAATAACTTCCGAGTTCCCTGCAGAGGAGCGGCTTCAAATCTGTAATGGGCACAGCTAAGGACGCGTCACCACCATTCTTCTGTGTACACGTAGCAAGTTCATCAGCAATGACATGCCGGCAAGTGTACGGAAATACATCCCTCGTAGGCACACCAGTCACATGCGCACTGGTGCAGCCGTTTTTCAATAACTCTCTCGATCATGGGGTTGCAGTTCCTGACATCTTTTACCGAGGGCACTTGTCATTTCATTGTTGCCTGAAGTTCTGCGCTGCTAATCCTGAAGGACCAGCAAGGTCACGTGCCTTTGCTTGCCCCCATTTTCCCAACAGGGCTCCTGAATTATCTTCAATCAGTCGTGTGACAGTAGCAGCAATGGAAGCAATGTTCCTATTAGTAAGGAAAGCCAAGCTAGGTGGTACGAACACATTGTGAAATCGCGCAAAAACACACAAGGACACAGGCGATCCAGTGCCTGTGTCATCTCGCTTGCCAGTGTCCTTGTGTGTTTTTGCGCTATTCCATCATGCGTTCCTTCTAGGTGGTCAAGTTTGCAGCGATATGTACTACTCTTAGAGATAATACGTGTCTCTACTAAGGCAATATATTTTAACTTTAGATGAACCTGTTACCTAGGGCAGCAATATATTTCGTGCAACATGTTGAGAAGCCATTTTTTGAAGCATAAAGAAAGTAAAAAGGTTTTCTGTGAGCACTGGCAGGCTTGATTTTTCTGAAGCTTTGATATTCCACATAACAAGTATAACGAAGAAACTCACCTAACAAGTATAACTATGAAATTAATTACTGACATTTTCTAATTATTGTTACCATTGTCCCGCATATTCCGGAAATACATACTGATACCCCACGTACCGAATGCATTATGATACAGACACAAGATACCAAATGAGTATCAAAGATAGTGTCCAAGATACGTGTATATTCGATATTGCCCAGCCCTGCTTGAGCATAGCGCTGTCTTCGATGAAAGTTGGCATACAGTAGCAAATGTTAGGGTGACCTAGAAGTAAGTACTGTCCAATATTTCTAGGTCACTACTCACGGATGCATCAACCCACTGCCGACTTTTGTCAGGCAGCGCGACTCCCAAAGCAGCGGGCGTGCGTGCATGGTACGCGTTGAAATGAACTCGAAATGAAGAGATCCTGCGCACGCTTTATCTTTACACAAATAATAACTTTTTTGAAATCCTCCAGGCTGAGGACTACGCATCAAATCAAGAAGCAGGACAAGTTACACTGGCCCAAGCGAAACATCGGCATTATTGACCGCGGTTGCCGTCCATTACAATGGAGCAGCATTTCAAATAATTTTGTCAATGCATCTGTAACACATGCGCACATGGCGCGGACGTGTCATCGAAGTGGTTTCAATCGCAACCGAATGAGCTGTTGTCATACGCAGTCGCATCCCAGCATGCGACTGCATTCACAGACACCAGCGGCGAGGGCTGGACAAACCACGAAACTATCCACGAGCATGAATGCACAATACAGGATCCTGCTACTTACGTGAAAGACGTACAGCAACAAAACAAAAATCTTGATGCACCGTGGGCTGCTTCCGGAAAAAAAAAAACAAAAAGAACGCACACACCAGTACACACCAGCTACGTTGCGTATAGCTAATATAGCTAGTGTAGTGAAGAACGTTTGTCGTGATTCATAGAGGTGTGCGCCTGTGTGCGCCGAGACATCGGCGCGCCGCCGCCGAAGCCAACTGATCGGCGCGCCGCCGCCGCCGCCGTGTTCTCGCTGCAGTGAACTAGAATATCTATTCTCGCAGCGCGAAGAGACACGGACACAAGCGAAGAATAAGTGCACAGGACAAGCGCCAACTTCAAACTAAAGTTTATTTCCTGAATCCTCGCCTATTTATCTTATATCACACCACCACATAGTCACCATGGAGAGAACAACTGATACTGCTGCGAATGTCATGACGCCGACTCACTTTAATCATCTCTTATACCTAAAATGATAACAATACTAAAACGCGCAAAACCGCGCAGTCAAACACTGATAACTCGGAAACATCACAATAAGAACACGCATGCTCAGAATAGAATGTTCCTATTACGCGGCAAGGGTAGCAGCGAGGTTGGCAGAAAGAAAAGCCATCTCACACGGGAGTAGGCTCAGTGAAGCCTGGCTAACACATACAGAATCGCTCTTGAGAATTAAAAACGCTTCTACAATCTCTCTGGACAGCTTGTTCCGGTTCCGGTACATCACCGCCGTGTCACGGCACGGCGGTGATGTACCGCCGTGTCGTGACAAAAAAAAAAAAAAAAAGTCGTTTCAGACAAGGAGGGGTTTCTTCGTCGTCATGGAGGAGGGCACCTTCCTAGAAAAGGGAGCGGCAGCCGTGCACAGAAACTTCCACAAGGTGCGTGACGAGCCAACCAAGGTGAGAGCTCGTGCTGTGGAACTGCTCAAGAAATTGTCGCTTGACAAATTAGCTGCTGGTGTTAAACAAAGCAAACGCTTGTTGATGGAAGTGTTTTTTACGGCTAAGTCCCACAAGCCGGAAATTCCGTTTAGATCAATAGTCTCGGAAAGGAACACCTGGTTGGTGTTGGTCTCGGGGTTTCTTCAGAAACATTTAGGGTCTTTGCATGTGAACGATCCGTTCTATATTCCATGTTCCGCGTCTGTTGTAGATTTTTTGGACAAAGACAATCCGGTGGGTTGCGGCGCTTTCAGCATCGATGTCGAGAACATGTACTATTCCATGCCCCAGGACGCCCTCATGTTGAGTGTAAGAGATTGTATATGTACTGATAATGACGAGGTCGCCTTCATGTCCAGGTGCGGCGTATCGGCCGAAGGTTTTTTAGAATTGCTAACTGTCTACCTCCGCTCCACCTTGATCTCATGGGAAGGAGGTGTATACGCGCAGCGATCAGGCGTGTGTATAGGGTCTCGAGTAGCGCCTATCTTGAGTCACATATTTTTGGCCAAGGTGGACAGAGGCATCGACAGCCGTCTTGGTAGTGTGACACAAAAAATTGTGAGGTATGTCGATGACTACTTGATTTTTGCTCAAACGCAAGATTTTGACCTCAAGATAGCTGAGGTACTAAAGGTTTTTGAAGAGCACGGCCAAGGTTTGTGTTTTTCGTTTGAAACACCCAAAGACAATGTTATACAGTTTCTCGACCTGCGGATTACGCTGGGAGGCTCGCATGTATGCTGGCAATACATGCCTCGGTCTGAAAAAGCCCTGCTGAGCTACAATTCTTCCCATTCGAAGTTGGTTAAGCAAGGTATCGTTCTCTTGCATTCACTCAGCTCTAAAGAAATCTTGCGAACACTTGATGACAGAAAGTATATGAATGGACAGGTGAAAAGGCGTCAGAAGGCTGGGTACCCAGAGTCTATTATTGCCGCGGCCGCCTTCAAATGTTTAAGGACAGTAAAAACGGGAGCACAGAGTACGTCAAAGGGTCAAACGGTAGAGAGGAACAGTTTCGCGGTTATACCGTACATCCACGGGTTTTCTCATCGCGTCAAAAAGGTGGCTTCACGTCATGACGTTGACATTGTTTTCACGGCAAAAAACAAGGTGGGAGCCATTTGTCCAAAGTTGCAGAGGCGCATGTGCAGCAAGGAAGATCACAGAACGGCGATCTGTACCGTTAGGCACGGTATGCGGTTCGTTTCGTGTACTCTTAACGTTGTGTACTGCATTCCGTTTTCGTGCGGGCGTAAATATATAGGCCAGACGGGCAGATGTTTGAACATCAGGCTCAGAGAACATTTCAGCTCTCTAAAAGGTTCGCCATACTCGCATCTCGCGATGCACTGTCGGCAGTGCGGGTGTGATCCACTTTTGTCTGACACGGCGGTGATGTACCGGAACCGGAACAAGCTGTCCAGAGAGATTGTAGAAGCGTTTTTAATTCTCAAGAGCGTTTCTGTATGTGTTAGCCAGGCTTCACTTAGCCTACTCCCGTGTGAGATGGCTTTTCTTTCGGCCAACCTCGCTGCTACCCTTGCCGCGTAATAGGAACATTCTATTCTGAGCATGCGTGTTCTTATTGTGATGTTTTCGAGTTATCAGTGTTTGACTGCGCGGTTTGGCGCGTTTTAGTATTGTTATCATTTTAGGTATAAGAGATGATTAAAGTGAGTCGGCGTCATGACATTCGCAGCAGTATCAGTTGTTCTCTCCATGGTGACTATGTGGTGGTGTGATATAAGATAAATAGGCGAGGATTCAGGAAATAAACTTTAGTTTGAAGTTGGCGCTTGTCCTGTGCACTTATTCTTCGCTTGTGTCCGTGTCTCTTTGCGCTACCTGCCTTAACATGAGTTCCCACAAACTAGCCCAGTTATCCGTTCTCGCAGCGCGATCGGCGCACCAAAAGAACACCAATTAATTTTTAAATGCGAAGCATTTTTTTTTTTTCAGTAAATCTACCCTTCTTTGGCACCTTCTGCGCCTTCTGCCACCAGTAAAGTGTCAGTGTGGGAGCACTGCCGCTCCGTGTGTGTCAGTGTCGGAGCACTGCCGCTCCGTGTGTGTGTACCTCCTTTCGTTTTCGAGCCCTGCGTGGGGCAGTGTTTGTTTCCTGTGCGACGCGCCACCGAAACTTGAGACGTTCGAACTCACGGCTTTTTACGAGCGTATTCCGCGAATTCTGTGTTGAGTGCTGCCTGCAGGGGTGTGGTCCCCGTGGGGACAAAAGGCCCATCTCGACGGAGGAGCCAGGCCGGAGCCCAGGGGCGTAGCCAGAAATTTTTTTCGGGGGGGGGGGGGGTTCAACCATACTTTATGTACGTTCGTGCGTGCGTTTGTATGTGTGCGTGTATATATACGCAAGCAAACCTGAAATATTTTGGGGGGGGGGTTTGAACCCCCCCCCCCTTGGCTACGCCCCTGCCGGAGCCTCCTGGCAAGGCAGTGAGCTTCGAGGCACGAACTGGAACGGACCGCGGGGCAGCCAGAAGAACGACATGTAACCTTATGTTTTAATACAGTTTGCTTTAAATCTTAAAATTGTATTCTTTCCTTCATTATTTCCCTGACATGGCGCAGTCGACAGGATAAAACCAGTTAAATTCACGGCATTCTACGTCATTTGCTGCTACAATCACCATGGCCGAAGCCACCGAAAACCCAGCCCGAGCTTACTCAACGACCACGACGGAGGACTTGCTTTTGTCCGAAGACAGACGAGCCCTCAGCGCACTCAAGAAGACGGAGCTTGCCGATGAACTCAAGCTTCGCCGCATTCCTCACACGGGCAGAAAAGACGAGCTTGTCACGAGGCTCATCGAGGACAATGAACGGCAACGAATCAGCGGCACGCAGGAGCCTCCAAGGATGCAACGAGCTACCAGCGACGAAGAGCTGGCAAGCATTCGGAGTCTGTCTGCTGCCAACGCAAAGCTGCATGCCGAAATCGAAGTCCTCAAGAGCCAACTTCAACTTCTGTCTACGCCCAACGAACAACGAGAGCAACGAGTCAGCCAATGCTACGACAACCGTCACGAAGACGCCGAAACGAGTGAGTGCCGATTGAACTCATCCGAATATGCACGTAGTGAAGCTGGTAATTTACGACAATTAGATTCCAGCGACATCTCTCGATTACTGTCAATGATGGCCGAATCTCAAGCGAAATTGACAGAATGCATTGTCCAAACCCGAGAACCTATTCAAGTACATTCGACCAATGACACGTCAGCAGCGATACCACATTACGACGGTTCAGTTCAATCCGACGTACACACTTGGATAATGGAGACCGAAAGGATCGCTTCACTCGCTCACTGGTCACCGTCGCTGACACTAGTGAACGCCATCACCCGCTTACGAGGTCCTGCACGCGACTGGCATACAAGCTACGGAAAGCTAATTACAAATTGGGAACTGTGGAAGCAAGAAATTTCTAAACGATTCAAACGAAAAATGACCATGCAAGAATTTCTGGACTTTCAAGCTAAGCGCACGCTGCAACGACAAGAATCAATTAGTACATTTACTCGAAAAACGCGATCCTGGAAAAAGCACCGTCCCAATGGACCACAAACAATCCCCAGTACATCCGATGGATGTTCAGTGCCGGATGTTCGTGAGTCCAGTGGACATCCGTACACATCCCAATGACGTACGGCGGATATCTGACGGACCGTCCCGCGCAAACAAAAAGGCGTTAAACTGGACGTCCTGGACACGTCTTTCACGGATATTCAGACGTCCGCCGGACTCAATAATTTGGACATGAACGTCCACGGGACATTTGTCGGATTTTAAATACGGACATCCGTGATAAATCCGGAATTTTTGAAGCCTTAATTAACCCATATATGCCCAGTGTCCTACATATAGGACGCTTCTTTGATGCACTCTAACATCGTTATTTCTTTAGCTGATTACTAGCGCCGCCTACCGCACATCAAGCAGGCCTCATTGAGGCCTCCTTGATGTGCTGTAGGTGGCGCTACTCATCAGCTAAAGAAATAGTGATGTATTAATGGGAGTGCATCAAAGAAGCGTCCTATATGTAGGACACTGGGCACATACGGGTTAATAAAAGACTTACATGAATCATTCAGTTCCACATTAACAAGCCTAATATCTAAATTAACAGTTATGACTATTCAAGTTAATATGCAGTGCCTTTATCATGCATATTTTGGCTAATTTGGTGCACGTGGAAGCGGTTCTCATACATTTATGATGACTGCACACCAATGTAACTTACATTAAATATGTTGAATGGGCTCTTGCTGAGGATGTGTCTTGAGGTAATATGTTGTCACCCATGGAAACTTACCAGTAAGAAGGTCTTTTAGTTGTTTTGAGGGCACATATTTGTGAATGCAACAGCACAGTAAAGAAAGTGAAGCATGGTGCATAGGTTGTTAGGAGTACAGCTTCTGAAGCATTGAAAATGGAGAAGTATGAGTTGGTTTTTGTTGGTGTATCGCTTGTCATACTTCAGCTTTTTCCATGCTTTAGAGGTTGTACTCTATTCAAGAATCAGAGCACCAATTATATGCACCATTCTTCACTTGCTTTACTATGCTGTTGCGTTCACTTGTAAGTACCCCAAGGCAAATACAGGACAGTCTCACTGGTAACAGTTGGATGAGTGACAACATATTAGCACAGGGCACAAGATCCACAGCAGCAACCCATTCAACAACACCCATAGCATTCCCAGCAAGTTCAACATCTTTAATGTTGACTGCATTGGTACACAGTCATCAGAAATAATGCATATAAGCCTTTTAATAAGACTTGTGCAGCTTTTCGTGACGATCTGACTGAGGCATAGACTTGCACATAAAGCAGATCAACAGCATTTTTATTAAAAAGCATGCTGCAAACACATCACTTGTATGCATAATAACACCTGGCACAGCAGACCCTAGCATATGAACACATTAACTAAAAGCTGATAAGGACCCACAAGAATTGAAAGTAACAAGATAAAGTGTACATGTTAATTTCAACATCAGTAGAGTAGCACAGAAGAGAAATAATAAATGCCCCTTGAAGTCACTTAATACAGCATAAAGTCTAGTGTTCCTTTACTAAGTAATCTGCCCTTAACTTGTTTTACTTGTCCACCTAAAGCAGTGATGTTAACATGTTTTTCTGAAGGAAAATGAAATTACTAGAATAAATTGACTACGCTTACTCCTGAACTACAATACCTGCAACCTAAAGGAAGCAGAACAGAAAGTGAACAAATATCGGGCACAAGGAATACACACACATTTTGTACAGACATGAAATGGCATGTTTCCAACAATAAACAGTAATCCACATGATGCAAAAAACAGATGGGCTCTTTCATTGGATATGCATGAATATAGACTGCTAGCAATGACACCTTATCTGTAGGCATATCCAGAGCAAGGACTGCCACAGAAAAGTTAATCTACATAAAGTAGAACTACAGCATGCAACATACAGCAATGTATACACAATGTAGAAAACTGATTGGGATACTTCGCTAAGGCACACCTTTCCTGTAGCAGGAAAATGTTCTTGGTGCAGCAAATATACTGGGTGTCCCAGCTATCTTTAGCCAAGGGTTGAAAAATACAATATTAGAGGCAGGCGAATGAAATCAGTTGCGAATTGCTCGACAGCCGCCTTGCGCACCACGGACAATTTTCTGTTCCGTAGTTGATTAATTTGTTAATTAGGATTAATGAATTAAATTGCTAAATATTGACTTTAGGCAAGAAATGCGACTTGCAAAGTTCGAGAGTGTCTTCAGAAACCCCCATTGCATTATTTGCGATAAAGAAAGTCTCACATATACGATTTTTTCCAAGCTGCAAAAAGAACCACGTGATGCTGCTCTCAGCTGTGGCTTAACCACGTGGTTCTTTTTGCAGCTTGGAAAAAATTGTATACGTGAGACTTTATCGCAAATTGTGCAATGGGGGTTTCTGAAGACGCTCTCGAACTTTGCAAGTTGCGTTTCTTGCCTAAAGCCAATATTAGCAACTTAATTAAATAATCCTAGATTAATAAATTAATCAATTACGTAACAGAAAATTGTCTGTGTGCAAGGTGGCTGTCAGCAATTTGCAACTGATTTCACTCACCTGCCTCTAATATTGTATTTTTTAACCCTTGGCTAAAGATAGCTGGGACACCCGGTATATGTGTACTAAAACACAAACACAAAAAAATAAGACGTGGAAGGTATCTCGCACTAAATTATACACATAACACTGTGGCCTCACAAAAGTATGGCTATGCAATAACAGCAACGTATATTATGTAGAAGATAACAGAATCCTTCGTGACGTAAAATTATGTATATTAACAGGCTCTTGCAGGTTATTTTACAAGAGGGCTGAATACTGGTCTCACAAAAGTGCGGCTTTGCAGTGACGTCAAGATAGTGCTACGTGATGCGATGCAGATGACAAATGAAAGCTAAAAAAACCGCTTGCACTCTACACTGTGTATGAACCATGCACTGGCATCTTCAATGCTAACAGTGGGTCAACAAATAGATACACATATAGGACAAACAGAAATTTAGGCAAAAAATATCTCGTATTTAATGTTGTGGTTTCCTCGCACATATTTTGTACAGAGGCACAATAAAAAGAAGCAATGCATGGCTTGCAGTGACCTCACCGTAATTGCCATGTCACGTTAATGTTATCAGTACACCGCATCAGGTTCTTTCTTATGCATGCACAGAGCCCAGAACAATCCAGCGGCATTGTGATCACATCGAAGTTGGTTAACTGTGACCTAATTATGCTACCTAGATGTCATCAAAGCGATCATGTTGGAATACAGCATGTTAAGAACCTGAATCCATGAAACCACATGCAAGCTATCAATAGGAACGTGAAAATATCTCCAAAAATAAAAACAAAAATACCATGGGGTAGCTACCTTCAGTCTACAGAACATGCCTTGTTGTTGCACAGTCCACAGAAGATTCCCAAAGTTGCACAAGGTTCAGTCGCACAGGCACACACAACCAAGCAGGAACTTTTCTCAGATGCACCTACAGTCCCTTGATCATGGCTCCAATCATTTGCAACCCAATGGTAATGACAATGGCCTCCACTTGTTCTGCAGAAACATAAAGGTGCACAGTGATTATAAACGTGTGAGGTATGGGAAAACAAAACAGTGCAAGCTTGCTTTGTGGATAATCATCAAGACATCGCACAATATAGCCTATTTGAATGACTACCTCAAGGGACAAGTTGTGATCTAGACAGCTAATTTTAATAGTCGAAGGACACTTCTGCAGTAAAATCGGATCCACGCATGAAGGTTGGGCGAGTTGGTAAGGATCCATTACGAAGGTATTAACAGCGCATAGACGTTAAAAGGTCGGGATAGGCACCAGCAAATCAGCGCTTTTGCCTCTACTTATCCTATCGTTGTTCGTTATCTGTGCCTTGTTACTACCTTGTTAATGCACCACACTGGTATGCCTATTCTTCCTTACTCATTTTATACACCTACCTTTGTTCTACTGGTTTATGACAATGCTGCAGCGTGGAAGTGACACCCATGTCTATGGAAGGAACACCTCGGCGACTGCATGCGCTTGCACTTACTATGGGAGTTCGCTTTCGCGCTCTTCATCACTGTCACTACTGTACGCACAAGCGTGAGCAGATCTCAAGCGACATCTGTACATTGTTCCCCGTCATCGGTGTCTACGGGTGCTAGGTATTCGCGGCAGTCCTCTTATTCAGAGCTCACGTATGAGATTTAAGCTTTCTGAGCTGTTCCGACCGCTTGACCATGATGCTTCGGTACGTTTAACAAGGAATCCTCGGAACAAAGACGGTTGTGTTTACAACAATTCGCAAAAACTTCAATCAATTTCTTAGTCTCCTTGCTTGTTTTCTCGCAAGCACGCCCGTCAGGTGGTCGCGACGTGCGTAGGAAGCCAGAACAAAAGTTTGACGCTTAGAATAACAGAGAGCTGAGCTAGTTGGTAAGTATTCATTCTAAAAAGACAGGGCGTGCAAACACGGACACAAGAAAGAAGTCAGGACACCAGAAACGCCGTCCGTTTGTGGTGTCCTGACTTCTTTCTTGTGTCCGTGTTTGCACGCCCTGTCTTTTTAGAACAAAAGTTTGACTTGGAGTACGCGAGTTGTGACGGTAGGCCTAACCGCAGTTTTGTTAACGGCGTCAGCACTCCCCGCGCAAAAAATGGCCCTCTAACAACATGCACAGAATAAAAATTCGCTCACCGTGTTCCCAATGCGCACAGTTGATGTGGTGCGACCGTGCGACACTTGTAGCGTCTCGAAAGGCGCGCGAAAAAGCCCAGCTGCAACGTTGTTCCGTCGATTCGACGATTGTTCCGTCGGTTCTCACTGTTGATGGCCATGACGATTGGAGCTGAACGGGCAACGCGAAACCGAAACGCCACAATAACGTACGGCGACAAGACCGACCAAAACACCGGTTCAGCGAGTAGAGGTTTTCTTTAGCCGTTTTGTTCCGGTTTTCGAAAACAATTAAAAATAGGTGGTTAGAAGATTTTATATTTTCTTGAGCACTACGCCAGGAGGTGATTTTGCAGTATGACTTGCAGTGGCAGTCACTTTCAATGTAAAATCAAACGACTTTTGCTGATGTTTTACATATTATTGAAATCATCGTGATCATAGCATTTAGCTCCACGTACGTGCTTATAGCGCCGACAAAAGCATAAACCAATTATTGTCCGTGGGAGGACATCCGCGGGACGCTCGCTGCTGGTAAATCCGCAATCAAACATCCACTGGACTTCCACCGTATTTTAGAGTGCGGACGTTTCTTTACATCCGAAAATGTACGTCCTCCGTTTGTACGACGGATGTTATTTCCCGGACGTGGACGTTCGGCTCTAAATCGGACATCCAATGGATAAGTGTGGTCCATTGGGTTAGTGCACGGCTGTGGAGTTCGCTTCCGGTTCTTCCGTTGACCTCGAATCGGGCGTTGGAGCGCGCTGCAGTGACGTCACAGAACACTTATACTACCATTTACAGAAGGGAAACTGTACCTTTGACAGTGCAACGGAAATAAGGGTAGCGGTGGCGTTGTGAACTAAAGTATCCGACCAAGAGATGGCGCTGCGAAAACTATCATCATCATTGCGCCGGGGCAATATGGCTGCCGCATTGCTGGCGGATGCGGGCGGTCGCAGTGCGCGCCCGCTGGTTCTGGGCGTTTATTCACTGCTGTGCGGGGATTGTATTCGCGCGCGCGGCAGCCTATCGTTACTACAAATATTTTCGTTACGTCGCCAGGTGACCGAACGGCCTCAACTGGCAAAAAACACGCCAAGCAAGTAAGCTTACATTGTTTATTGGCAATCGTGAATGCAGCAGTATTCATGTAAACAAGCAGCACTGTCAGTTACAGAGTTGAACAATACATACAACAAACAGAAATATCCATCTGCTTAATAAAATTGCCAGCTGAAACTGAGCAACTCTGTCTCTTGGATCGTTCAGCATACCTCTTATAGTACGCAGAACGATGCGTCAGACGATACTATTTACGATGGGTGACCCTTGCACAGTACTTGCGTACAGTGCTGCCCGTCCTCTTTCTCACTTACTCATGCGCGTTTGACGATTTGAGCGGTAATAAACAAACAGCATCAAAGTTCGCAAAAGATGCAGTGTCAGTAAGATTAGCTTCAGCCCGACCTACTATTTTGACAACACATTGGCGAGAGCCACTCGGCGCTGAAAAAAAAAAAGTGAAACCACACTGTTGTGCTAGCTATTCCTGTACATTTCAGCAAGTGAACATTCCTGTAAAGGTTGTCACGGAAGACAAGTTTCGAGAAGTGAGCTACCCTTGCTCGCCCACTGTTTATCAACTGACGTATGTGATAGCGGATGCCTGCGCGTGTTCCTGAAAGCACTCATTTATAAATAAAAAAGAATGATGTACCAGTGGACAGCACCGACAATAGACTGCACATGATGTGTGCGCGCACAATAGAGACATTTGGAACAGTAGTATACTAGACAGCTAGGAAGTGCTGGAAGTAATAGTAGCAATGTTGGAAAAATAGACAGTGAGTAATCATTTCTGTCAAATGTGTATAATTAGCTTTTTTGTTTAATTGCTATGTTTCGCACTGAAAAATAAATAAATTAGTCCATTTTTTCTGGTGCCAATGGTGCATAGTCGTGAAAGACACTGCTTAAACAATGGACGATTGCAGAAGCTGAATTTACATTTTCATTCTTCACTACCTCCTAATTGTCTGCCTCACTCTTAACACGAGTGTCACACAAAACTAATAAGGCGGCAATAGGGGCTAGATGGCACGTCTTCATGCTTGTGATGCGCTGCAGGTAGACACTGACCAGAAAAAACTAGAACAGCACAAGGTGTTGCGCATCACCCTGTGTTGTTCTCGTTTTTTCTGGTCCATGTCTACCTGCAGCGCATCACAAGCATGAACACAAAACTAGCCTTTTTTGGATATATAGCTCACGCCAATATCAAAGAAATAGCAGTTATTACACATTCAAATCTTTAACATGCACAAACACTGGCCAACACTATTGAACTCTGATTGTATCTATTGAGTGCACTAATTTATTTTTCTGTTAAAAATAAACATACTTTTAAAAACTCCCTGTCATGTGTCAGGTCTGTTATCCAGAACAAATATTATTTGCTACTTGTCTGTGGTTCCATTTCACATACAAAACAAATTGCTTGCACAAATGCAACGGTGCTGTACCCTCTTTTCTGGATGTGTCTGTTTACATATCATCCCATTAATGTATTGGCAAAGTTCATTGAATAAAACTAAAGACTAAATTTTCAAATGCTTTACAAATTCAACAGCCTGTTTCATAGAACACTGCCCAAAATGTCCTTATGCACATGTTTCCGTTCTCCTACTCCCATCATCAAACGTTATTTATTCCAGAGTAGCGACCCGGAAACTATTCTCCAGGTGACCACTACACGAAATGCCTTGTTTAATGAAGGCACGAGTGTTTGCACACAGTTTTCTATATTAGAACCTTCACAATGTCCCTCCCTACAAGCAATCGGTACACATAACTCTTTTCAGCACTACTGTAGCTTTCCCTGCCATTGCTTTGCAACAGCCTCCACAATTGCAGCAAACTATATTCACTGGGAAAAACAAGTGCTGCTAAATATGCACTACTACTGGCCCACTTGCTACCAAGTTACATGTGATACTCTATGCAAAGTTTCACACGTAGATTAAAGTACAGTATGTGCACCCCATCACATGCACTATAGAAATTTGAAGCCAGCACATTTCCTCTAAACTGAATAATTCATGAAGCAAGAAGCAATAACTTGTGGACCCAATTTTGTACTGCTTCAACATACCGTACACTATCACTGCTTTTCAGTATAAGGCTTGCATTTGTCCGCCTGGTAAACTTGGTGGTGGATAGGCGACTCTTGAGCTTCTTACGACTTGGTGTGGGTAGCTTGGAAACCATTGATCTCTCTTTTGTCCAGTTTTCTGAGAAGAAAAAAATTGAGTCATGAGAAAAAGCAAGAAAGAAATGATGAAAGAAAAATAAATTGGTTCAATAAGTAAAGTGTCCACAACCATACCTTGTGAGGATTTGGGACGATGAATTTACTTTCAGTAGTGGAAAATCCTCTGCTGACTTGAGGTAGGTTCAGAGATAAAGCATCCGAGCGTGTGCTGATATGAGCAGTTTCTTGGAGGCTGTGGCTGGATTGGAAGAGGAAAAAATAATGATTACTATGGTAGAAGCGTGAGTGGATTGCGATTCATGTCTGAGAAGAATGTATATGAGAGCACTGCATGAGAAAAATAGTGCGCACATAACATTGCTTTGTTTGTGAATTTGTTTTAGTGGTGACCTTCAGTGGACCGTGTCTGACCAAGCCTCAGTTAGAGGATACTAAGTTAGTTAATTTCCCAACTCTATAAACTACATGGTATGTGCAAATGTAATATGTATGATTGTAAACTTACGAAAATGTATAAATGCATATACATACTATAAGTTCACTCGGCTCTACCATGCATTGGACTTATGAGCATTTATCTCAGAAGACTAATTTGTGCGGAAATAGGTAAAGCTTATGCTGTGACCTGTGTTACAAAGTTTAGCAGTAAAGATATTTTTTTGCAAAAGTGAGAACGAAGTAAACAATCTTAGAAAATGTCGTTGTAATCCACAAGCGGTGCATCCGATCAGCTGGACGAGTCGTAAAACCTTTTGAAATGACAAAAACCGTAGCGCATGCAAAACAAAGCTATGTTCAAATGCAAAGCAGAGCGTTTTCACTCACCGGTGCGCACATCCACATGGTGCATGGTTATTCCGTTTTCGTAGGTAGTCTCCGAGCTCCTTGCTGGCATTGAATTTTCACGCTGGCAGCCGGTGAAGCGCCGCAGCTGACGTGATTCACAGGCTTTAGACACGTTCGCTTTGTGGCAGCGGCATGTAAAATTTGGCGCACAAACTCGCATTGCTATATCAAAACTGATTTAAAACGGAGCTGCGTAACGCCGATCAAAGCAAACGACCGCAGTACAATTTGAATGAAATAACCGACCGAAGCGCAATCGATGCCAATGGGCTGCTGCTTTTCGAGCGTCAATGTAATCTCAATACTTGTCCTCAAACAATCAAGCTCTTGTATTAACTCTAGAAGTAACATAAAAAACTGGTCCCTACTAGCTATATGCCAAATGACACGGTAACTAAGATTTAACAATCTTCTGATACATTCTGAAATAAAATTTTTGGCTGCGTTGAGCGCCCCTAACACGGAAAATGCGAACTAACTTATCCGACCGCTAAAAGAGGAGTTAGTAGCTCCACTCTCCGCGCATATCGATGGAACTCGCCGCGGTTGATTTTTTTCGCCCTCTGCGGCGATCACTGGAACTTGAGACTTTCCGGGCCTGGTCTGACTCCCCCGCCGCGCGCAACGTCTCGCGAGACGCGAGCACGCGAGACTCGAACGTGGCGCCACCGGTGCGGCGGCGCCGGGTGAGGGGGTTTAACGTCACCCCCGCTCGCCCAGCGCCGTAGGACGGCGGTAGAGTCACTGGAAAATTTTCAGAGTATCGCATCTGTTTTCCGCGCGCCGCCGCCGCCGCGATTGGCTTATTTGCATCACGTGACCTCTCGCCGCCATATCCCTTCCAAGCGCTTTGGGTGCAGGCGCGTTCAATGCAGAGCGCGGCCGGACATGTAGCAGTACCGCGGTCCCCAGAAGTACTTCGCGCGTCGCTTTTTTTAAACGCGTCATGCAGACAGGGGCGTAAGGAGACATTTTTTTCGGGGGGGGGGGGGGGGGGCACGGCTCGGTGTGCCACCCCCTGGCTACGCCACTGCATGCAGATGCTAGAAGAGAGTAGCTCACCATCAATCGAACGTTACTGGCGAGCTACTCTGGGAATCTCGTTTGCCGTGTGGGAAAGATTAATGTCAAAGAGCGCCGTTCCACGTGGCTGCATAGTTGGCCTGAACGAATTCGCTCCCCTCGAATAACACTCCTTCCTGCAGTGAACTACATTAATTTTGCTGGAAAAGATCCTATGCGACAGGATATTTCACCTTTTCGGTTCGCTATGGTCAGCGATATTGCAAACTACATACCTTTCTATTTGCTCGGCCGTTTATATCTCGATCTGTTGAACAGATTACGCATGCTATCCGAGTTATAAGCGTGCCACGCACGAGAGCGAAATCGAAGATTTAATAAAATAATAACTGTTTACTGGTATACCATGAAGGCAATTGTGGCATGATATTTGGCATTGCACAAAACAGAAGCGTGGAACTCCGTTGATAAACTTGGTATAAGCCAATGTTATCAAGCGTATTTTTAAATTTGTTGCAAAAAATGCCGCTAATGCTGCATTGCACCGAGCGTACCCTTAAAATACTCTATAGTTGGCGAGAAATGGTCACAGCAAAAAAAAAAAAAAAAAAGCAGATCCCACGCATTGAGGGAGTCGATTTTATGCGAGCCCTAGGTCTATATACATACTGTGTTGCAGTAGCGTGCGCTTTAAAAATTCCGGGATGTGCTATTTCTGATCAAAAGAACATAAAGCACCGTGCCGAGGAAGTTTTAAGAAGAGTGCATGATGAAAAAAAAGTGTAACAGTGCAGAAACCGAACCCCAGATGTTTACGCGCTGGCAACGCCAAAAAACGAAATGTTTTGTCGGAAACAGCAAAATATTTGCAAATTCATTGCAACGTTGGGAATATTGATGAGACAAGAAATAGGAAATGAAACAATTAAGTAGTGATGTCAATCATTTTTGATGGCCTATTTTCTACGTATCGTAAGATAAGATGCACCTTACTTACCGCACGCCGATTCGCCCGTGCGTTCGGCTGCTGGCGTGCCGAATCAAGACGTCGCGCACAACTTCCAATTACCGTACACACACAACTTCTATTACACATATCAACCAGTTGAACAGCAAGCACGGTGCGCAAGCAAGCTATGCGTCAGCGATCAGTCGAAGGACGCAATGATGAATGTTCTCGATGTTGTTCGATAACGTTCTCTAGTGCAGTGAACCTGAACACCGACTGCAAAGCTAGCGCAAACAGTCAAGATTCACCAAATGTCGAAGTAAATGGCATCTCGCACGATGTCACTGCGCTAATGCAACGATATTTACAGATCCAGACCTAGCGAACACGCCCGGGCGTGACACGAAAAGAGACCGATGAAGCCATGAAGAGAGTTCGCGAGCACATGGCAACATTCGCCGTACGTTTCATTAGTTACACCGCTAACCGCGCAGTCGATCCATACCTGTCGATGACTCGAAATCACTTCTAATATCCTCTTGAAGAAACACACACAGATAATGCCGTTCTGCCGAGCGTAACACGGCACTGAGGCTAAAAGATCGGTCACTTCTCACACACGCTAGCAACGCGCCGGACGGTCTGGAAGGGAACATGGCCGCCGCCACCCAATGTTGCCCGCGTGCAGCCTACCTTTGCGGTACTCTGATTTTCCAGTGACTCTAGACGGCGGAGGAGAGGAGCGACATGATCGGACATGAGGATGGCAGAAATAGGCGAAAAGCCCGCGCTATGGCGACGGGCAAGCCTCAATCCCCACAATCTATCTATCTATCTATCTATCTATCTATCTATCTATCTATCTATCTATCTATCTATCTATCTATCTATCTATCTATCTATCTATCTATCTATCTATCTATCTATCTATCTATCTATCTATCTATCTATCGTATAGGCATTGAGGATTTATAAGAGACACTTTGGAGATTACAAACGAGAAAGACATACCGTTTGTGGTACTTGGTTATTTTAATGTAGCTGAAAAACACTGACTAAGGTGATGAAAAGATCCTCAGGGGTGCTATGCAAGATAACCCGAGTTTGGCGAAACTAAATCTTTCCTAGCTCAGGCGACACTCCCTTTTGAAAAAGCTAACATTATGAAAAGGTCAAATCCAGCCCTCAGCGTTCCATTCGTTACGATTGAACGCGGCGTCACGTTAAGGGCGGTCAAAAAAATCACAGCAAATCCACGTGGTGAATGATGATGAATGGGGCGAAGCGAACTCGCGCTGCAGCACGGCGATGGCATTGGCGCGAGCGTGGTCCTTCTTGATGGAAGATATTGTGGCTAGATTGTTTGAGAACCACAATCTGTTGCACACACCGCAACTATGGCCGAAACTGTAATCAAGGAAGTCCCGCTGGAAGCGCGCGTCGGCGCCTTCGGGCAGAGCCCGCTTGATGTGTTTTGCAGCCACTTCACGTGCTCGAACAGCCTAGGGCTCTGCCTGCCGGTACGCGCGCTTTCTCGCCGCTTCACGTTCCTTCACATTTTGAAGATCCGATTCGCGCCGCAGCCGTGCAGCTTCGGCCTCGCGGGCTCGAACGGCGGGGTCCTCGCGCCGCAGCCGTGCAGCTTGTCGAGCAGCTTCGGCCTCGCGGGCTCGAACGGCGGGGTCTTCTCGCCGCAGCCGTGCAGCTTGTCGAGCAGCTTCGGCTTCGCGGGCTCGAACGGCGGAATCTGCTTCGCGGCGTCGACGTGCAGCTTCGGCCTCGCGGGCTCTCACCTCAGGATTCTGTCTGCGAGCGCGCGCTGCCGCCGCCTTCCGTGCCCTCCATTTCGCAGCCTTGTCTTCCATCTGGCGACTCCGAGCTAAAGAGAAAGCGTGCCAAGAAAGAGCCTCATGACGCGTTACTTCTGAAACGTTGTCTTCGGGTGTCGTTGAAAACACGAGACGTAGTAAAGAAGAAAGAACGCCACACAGGCGAACACGCACGAGAGTGTCACTCGTCAACGTCGTCTTCTTCTTCTACTGCATACCAGAACGCGCGCAGTAAAGAAGAAAGAATGCCACACAGGCGAACACGCACGAGAGTCTCACTCGTCAACGTTGTCTTCTTCTTCTACTGTATACCAGAACGCGCGCTTCTCACGAGTTAGAGGTGGCTACTACAACGCTACAAACAAACGGAGGATGGACAGACCTACGGCATAAGGAGCTTCGCCCCTAAAAAGTTGGGTGGTGTCCTCAAACCAGAGGCACCTTGTTTCATTTGTCGTTCCAATGAGTGCAGAAGTGTACCATGCAAGAACAGGGTAAGAAATTTTTACTAAAACGTTCTTTCGAGGTACGGCCTAAGTTCATTTTCAATTGTTTAATGGCTTCACTAAATATCCTTTAGAATAATCAGTACCGTGGCCTACAAGATTAGCTCCGGCCGAGCGCCTTTCAACAGTGCGTGGCCGGAGCTAATCGCCGAGGCCACGTGTATAATCACGGTCGGCCTCTACCTTCAAGCGTGTTGCTCTGCCGGCGCGCGGCCTCTTTGACCTCTTCTTCATCGTCTGCTCGCTCCCCGAGCACGTGCACCTGGCTGATTAGCTAATTATCTAGGCAGTATATCTAGTTACTTAAGCTAGGACATGGTATGACGTGGTTATGACCAAGCTAACTAAGCCAGGTCGTGCTAAGACCGAGCTAATTAAGCCACTTATTACTAAGACCACGTTAGAGACGTGGCGTCAAGTTAACGCAGAGCTAATTAATTCCACGCTAATGAAGACAACGCTAATAAGGAGCGCGATAATTAACACCACGCTAATTAGGACCTTACTCATAAGGAGCATGATAACTAGAATTGTAGTGATTAACATAATGTTCTTTAGCTCTATTCTTACTAAGGCCTTCCTAATTAAACCCGAGTTAATGCGCGCCGTGTTAGAACCATACAAATCAAGACAACTATTCAACATCATGTTTATTAGCACGTTTATAATTGAGACCTATCTGATTAGAACAATCCAAATTGAGACCGAGCTGACGAGGTCTTCACTCTGAAGCAGACAGAGCAGGCTGAGTAGACGTTGAGCTACGCAAAAAGCTGGAAGCAGCTAGGTGATCACAAGCTCCTCTGATGGCTCCAGCCTTGCACAAGTAGCGCAAGCTGATCAAATTATTTTATACGCAAAGAATCTACTGCTTATCGTCCACCGCATGAAACGGTTGACAGTCACACCGGCACTATGACAGTCACGAGATGAATTGGGGCCTTCTCAGAATCAACGAGTTTGTACCCAAGTTTGCGTGTCAACCAGTTTGATTGACAGACGGTCATGGGAAAGATCGGGTCTGCCCACCGCGTTTGCCATTGCCGAGGAACAGTGTTCACGCCGCAGCGCCAGCGAACGACACGATTCATCTATCAGCTGAATCGCACAGACTATGCACACACACACGAGGAGGAGGAATAAACTTTATTAGCAGAAAACAGCAGGTTTAGGTGGCCAGGCCTAGGCCTCGCATGAGGGGACGTCAAGGGCTTGCCTCGACGCCGCCTCATGGGCGTGCTGGGTCGCCCAGGTTTGTTCGTCGAGAGCGGAGCTCCGAAGAGCCTCGCGCAGCCTCGACGATATCATCGTGGTGTTAGTGGCCCACAGCGCATGCGGAAGCGTAGGCGGGTGAGTGCTACAGCACCGGCAGTTGGTGGTAGTGTACACGTCCGGGAATGCACGAAGAACTAAAGTTTATTTCATCACGCGGCAACGATGTCTCGCATTCACTTTCACCGCGCTCTCGTCACAGCCATGAAGCAAGCGCCCCTGGTGACATCTGCGGCGAGAAATGCTGCTATTTACTTGTTTGTGTAGACATTGTTTCTACCGATTCGTTACTGCAGAAAAATGTTCAGACAAGTATTATAAGTAACAGAAACCTGCCACTTATTTTTCTGTAACATTCGATGGAAGCGAAACGTGCTGCGCGAGAGTGCCGCGTGTGCGCTCTTGTTGCCGTCGAGAGTGGAAATTTTTATGCTGCCGGTGGAAGGAAAGGACTTGCCCGAAAGAGGACAAACAACTATGAACACGCCTGTTGGAGGCCCGATGTTCAGTTGCGAAAAAGATAGCGCGGCAATAACGCCGACGTCGCTGCACTGTTGAAATGGTGATTGTGTGGCGGCGCTGACACGTTCGCTCGCGGTGATCCTTTGAAAACCGCCGCAAATGCCGCACATGCGTTTGTGACGCCATGTGCGTTCTCGTGGCCGTTTTTCTCAACGCTGCTTTCGCGCGCTCCGCACTGGCTTCCTGTCATGACCGCCGTAGTGCGAGCACGGAGGAAACTCGTGTGCCGTGATGCTCGGGTCATCCTGCATATCACCCCTGGTAGCAGCCAGGCTTTACAAATTGCAAATAAATGTATTGCATCGACAGTTGCCTAACACCAGTTTGGTGGTGGCGCTTGTATAGCGTCCGGTGTGGTTTGCAGTGTTGGTTATGAGGTTTTATACCAATGCAATAAACATTACAAAAGTATTTCAGTGAATGAGCAAGATATCATCTAGCACTGCTCGTCTCCGCAGGTGTACGTCAACGAACGCAGCTTACGCTTAGTTTCGATAAAGGTGACATCTGTGGTGTAACGGGAGCTCCGACTTGTCGTCGGTCCACAAATTACCCTTTAAACACCAGTGTAGTCGAGGTGCCTAGTGTACCCACGATATGCACGCAACTACTCAATTTAAACAAAGACGTCCGTCCAACGCGTAAGTCTTGGCTCAATGCCAAAAAAATGCGGCATACGCAGCTACTCGCTGACTGCTTCGCAATCAGGCGATTCCCGCAATGCGTGGGATCTGCCGGACTTTTTTTTTTTGCTCATTTGCGTCACAGTTGCAACAACCTTTAAGAAAATCGCTACTTCGACGGGGCGTCACCCGGAACCGCTTTCTCGCGAGCCAGTCGTGCGTCGATACCGACTCGTCCACTGGCGTAGCCGGGTGGGGGCGGGGGGGGGGGGGGGGGGGGGGGGGGGAGTGGTTCAAATTTCTCCCTCCCAATTTTTTTTCACTTTTGCATCTGGTTAATATACATGCACAAATAGAAACGCTCGCTAGAACATACGTACAGTACGCTACAGACCCTTCCCCCCCCCCCCCCCCCAAAAAAAAAAGTAACATTGTGGCCTTGTGGTAGGACGCCTGCTTGCCACGCAAATGGTCCGGGTTCGATCCTCAATGGGACCGAAGATTTTCATCTGTTTATGTTATTTGCATCTTTCTCGGTTTTTCGGTCACGAACGATTTTTCGCTCACAAGTGACGTAGCGACGTCAACACCGACGGCGGCATTTCTGCGAAACAAGCTCCAGTCTAACGCTATCGCGTTAAAATCTGGCTACACTGCAGGACTCTTCAAAGTACTGGCTGTATCGACAAAGCCACACTGCCGGCTTTGTTATGTGTGTAAAGTAATCAATAAAATCGTTCAGATTTTAAATTGTCGCTTTAAGTGGCTGCGCGGCGTATCCTCCGCCTACACATGCCACGTCGATGAATCTGCGCGTCACACCACGTGACTTGTTCGTATGCGGAAGCTTTAAGATATGCATGAATTACTAGGCTTAGCGCAGCAACTCTATAACTCTCTCTCTCTTTCTTGTTTCTTTTCTTCTTCTTTTTTTTTTACTATAGGGTCATGCTTCAGTAGCGGAGAAACCAGTGATGTGGAAGTTACGCGCAAAGATGATGCCCACACGCGATGCTACAGCAAAAAAAAAAAAAAAAAAAAAAGAGGCAAGAACGAGAGAAACGATGCTTCTTAAAAAAAAAAAAAACGCGTGCTAGCGCGGGCACTACACGATCTATGCTCTCGAAGTACGTATAGCACAGCGTGCCGCGCGGGTTCGCATTACGGTAAATTTGAAGCTTTTCGTCGGTATATGGATCGATGATATGCCTGGCATACAGGTCATACACGCGCGGACTTTGCTTTCGTCACACGCGTGACTGCATCGTTGCTGAAAGAACCGTATTCACGAGCGCCTTGTTTCTCATACGTGCCTTGTTAGGGAGATAAGAATAACTGGACGAATGATTTCCGTTTGATGCGCTTCGTTTTATTGGCTTTATCTAGCCACGTGTGGCCGCTGCACAAAGCACAATGTACACGGATGAGAGGACTTCAAGTAGTTTGCTGTTATGTCACTTTAATGATGGGAACGCCGGAATTCATTAACGTTATTTATGCTCTGTAATGACGCTAGGGTATAGTCAAACTGGTAGTTCAATAAAAACAGATACATCGAGAGTAAAAGTAGAACGAAAGGTGACACAACTAATGGCTTGCCTGTTCACCTCTCTCTTTCTCTCTCTCTGTCACACACACACACACACACACACACACACACACACACACACACACACACACACACACACACACACACACACACACACACACACACACACACACACACACACACACACACACACACACACACGCACACACACGCACACACACACACGCGCACACACACACGCGCACGCACACGCGCGCACACACACACACACACACACACACAGAACAGTCTAAGAAAAACAAAGGGTACTTTGACTCTTTTTTGCCACACATATGACTCTCACATATATAGTTCTCTTTTAAGCGGCATGTTCAACCCTGTTTTGGGGGATGTGCGTCACACGGGTGCCCAATAGAGAGAGCGAGCATGTCTCTTTACACACACTTACATATGGGAGAGTCTTATATGTGGCAAAAAAAGGTACAGTAACTCTTTTTTTTTTAGTGACCTTTGTTGTTATGAACGCCTCAGTCGCAATATAGGTTTACCAAACGCTTCCTTCTTCTTTGCACAATGCCAAGCTTAGTTGCTACAGCGGCAAAAGGACAAAGTTTATTACTTCACCGACAAGTTAAGCTAAAGTTCAGTTCGTGTCGCGTATCCGGAAAAGCCTGCTGCGTTAGCGGTACCAAATGCTCAAAAATTGCTTTAAGCTTTGGCCGTGCATCGCTAAGCAGTATAGTGCGTGAGCACCGTAGGGGTTATATCTGACGCCTGGTGATTTTTTATCTATTTATTTACACGCACTGCCGCCCTATTTAGGGCTATACCAGATCTTCTTGCTTTTACGCTTCGCTTGTTTTTGATGTCATCACTCATCACTTATTTATCATAATGTGCTGACAAGGATGGAGTAGCTTCCCTCTTTCGTGAAATTATACAGGACGGGCAACCCCTGTTCCAGCATGAATTTGAGCAAACCGAGTGAGTCTGTAAGCAAATTCTAACGCCGCTTCACTGCTTTCTAAAAGTAGGAGCTTGCAAAAATTAACTAAGAAAGCGCAGATGTGCCTTAGTCAATCTAAGACCACAGTACCGTGCAGCTATTCAGGCGTATAACTCAAAAGTTAGGTAATCAGTGTTCGCAGAACTGCAATGGTCCAAACTGTTCTTTCTCTCCATGGGTTCTCTTCGATCAGAAGACCGGCTTAGGTGGCAATATTTTATGCTCACGGAAGCTGTGACCTACCTCTGACTTTCCTTTCTTTTTTTAGCGAATATTTCCTATTCGTGGAAGTACGTAATAGTCGTCAAATGCACTCAGCTCGATTTTGTATGCAGACCGGAAACCGGGAAAGGCGGGACGGCCTAAACCTGCGATGAACTTCTTACCGGAAAAGGAACTGCCGTTAGAAAATTTACAAGTGAAGTAGAACGCTGACGATAACCGTTGAACGCTATGTACTAGCAGAGCTGCGATAGTGGAAAATTTTATCAGAATTAAATGCAATTCAGCGAGAAACACGAGACAGGAATATCGAATTGAACACAGAATAGTTTCTAGTAAAAAACATCTAAATACGCAGGTTTTGTGGAGACCGCTTTCTCAAGAAAGGCGGAGAGAGCGAGAGGCTTATATACATCGCTTGATAAATTAATTGTCTTTGTCGAGTGCACAACTGGTCAAGCATCTAAGGAGCACTCACATGAGAAACAATTGAGAGGTAAGGGGTGCCTGGCGCACCATAATAATGAAAGCAATGAAACGATATAACAAAATTCTAGCAGACGCACGTAAAGGGCTTTGTTCTTCGAACTAGTTGAGCGTAATGCTACAGCAGCGCATAATACCTTAAGCGTGACAATATCATTTTCAATCCGGGAGGCTGTACCGACACTCCTGTGCATTCTTGTCCTTTTCGTATCCTTGATATTATTAACAGTTTAATTTGCATTTAAGCTAATGTATTCCTATAGCTGATATACAATAGCCGCTCAAGCAGGCTCTGCCATCCTTATAAAAGGTAACCGGCGCGTGTTTTTCTTTCCAAAAGGGACACAGAAAGCCATGGCAGGATGGGTGTCGCGTACTTCTTTAAAAAATTAGCGCACGTTAACTTTCATAAAGAAGAAAAATACGCATCACCAACTAGCCCCGCAACGTGTTCTTTTAAGCTCCATCTTCATGTATGCCTCTACATTTGACTACATTTAACAGCACGGCACTTAACTGCCACGTATCGTTATGAATAACACTTAAAGTTTTGGCAGAAACAGCGCAAACTATCAACTCCTAAGAAGTAGCCAAACAACAAACGGTCAGAGTGCGGTCTTAAGTTCTGGGCGCGTATTTACAAAAAACGTCCAACCCTATAGCTGTTTTTAAGAGTACATTACAGCTAATCCTGAATCTGGACATATCATTACCGAGAGGGGCCGGCCTTACATCACCCCAACTACTTCATTTCTAAAAGCCTACAGCGCCAAAGAATAAATAAATAAATAGATAAATAAATAAATAAATAAATAAATAAATAAATAAATAAATAAATAAACAAATAAATAAATAAATAAATAAATAAATAAATAAATAAATAAATAAATAAATAAATAAATAAATAAATAAACAGTAACTCTTTACCACCGTTTCTGCTGCACAGTTATGAAACAAGCATTCCAATTACACACGCTTCGGCAGTATATACTTAAGGTAGTTAAGTTACCCGCGCGGTGATCTAGTGGTTATGGTATTCGACTGCTGACCCGAAGGTCGCGGGATCAAATCCCGGCCGCGGTGGCTGAATTTCGATCGAGGCGGAAATGCTTGAGGCCCGTGTACTTAGGTAGAGGTGCACGTTAGAGAATCCCAGGTGGTTGAAATTTCGGGAGCCCTCGAGTACGGTGTCCCTCATAATCACATCGTGGTTTTGGGACGTTAAACCACAATATATAATTATAATTAATATTACTATTATTATAATTATTAAGGTAGTTCAGTTGTGACTCCGGAAATTCTGAACTATCTCTCTCTCTCATTCTCTAAGCCACGTGCGCTCGTGCGTGCACAGTCACACAAAAATAAGGCGCAAATCCACCGCCGCTAAACCGTGCAAGGTATAGCGACAAAGACAACGTGTCGCGCAGCTCCCTCTACGCGACCTAATCGCTTACGTCATTCCAGGAATGCGTGCCGCTATCGCAGAAAACGCCCAGGCGGACGGTGCATTGCGAGCGCTTCCAATGCGCTGCGCCGTATATACGTTGTATCCAGGTCACACCACAAATTTACCTGCAGCGCATCTATTCGAAACTTCGCCTGTAATCTACGAGTAATGCTTCCAGCATGTATGCACGGAGGCACACACCGCGCGCGTTGATCCTTTTGGCCGAACGCGGCGATAAAGGACGACGCGGACAACCGTGTTTGTGTCACCTTATACGCGTTGAGAGGCGCACACAGCTCCACTGGGACCATGGCGGGCGACGAGCCGTGTCTAATGGAATTGCCTGAAAAACTTCGTGCGCTCACTTGCGCTGCAAGCTCCGAGGCTATGAATGCGATCCTCCCTGCGAGGTTACGAAGTCCAGGAGGGACACGCATTCTGCGCGCAGAGAGCAGGTCGCACTAAATAGGTTACGATAACGCCCGTTTATCTCATCCAACAAAGCTTCCCGAGGTTTACTTCGGGGCCGGGGAGGCATGCACGAAAGGTTTCGCCTACTGCCAAATAGGTGAATTATACGTGTGAGCAATTATTGTACACCTGCATGCGTGCGCGCACAATTATGCTAAGTGAGTTAGAGCGGCGGTTATCTCAAATCTAGGCGAAACTGCTCAAAAGAGTCTTAAGCTGACATTGATACGAGAATCTTCCCTGCAACAAAAAGAAAGCAAAGACGTTACAACATAACCATCGACACTGGATCGAGACCAACTACCGAGGACTCTTGCTCACGCACCTCTTAGTATATGCGAGAACAGACATGTGCAAGAACTTTTAAGTCATACGCATTGATTTGGGCACCGTCACGCAGCACTCTTGCGCAGTGAACTGTTTCGTCGGTTCGTTTGACTATTTCACTGATTCCCGCCACCGTAGCACACAAATTGTTCACACGTCTCCTCTGAAACTCCGCTTTCCGTTCAGATGTTCATTCGGTTGCGGCCCGTCTTGCCGCTTCCGGAACGAAAGGAAGCCAGTGTAAGCCCTGATCGTGTGACATACGCCATGAAAATGTACGTACGTGGCTACGGGCCCTGATTTCTGAAATGCCGCTTCTATACAGTTGCATCTTACGTGACAAAGCATCGAGAAAAAAAATTATTTTCTGGCGCAATCTTGGTTTGCGTACTTTAAACGCGGGTTTTCTTGGCTGTTTTCACACGTATGCATCTCAAACCAAGCTCAGTCTGTTGTTTTAGGCAAGCTCGCACGGCCTCCTGAGTCTTGGAATATTGACAGAGACGCTGCCTCCTTGGAGACCATCCATAGAGACACCATTTTAGAGCCACGACGCGTTAATGTGCTATACACGTTGTTTTAAAGAGCAGTTCTAAAAAAACACATGAAATAGCGCCAGCTCCACTCCGTGGAAGCCTTCGAAAAAGCGAAGCTGATGCCGCCTTCGTCATTCTATTCTGTTCCTGTTGCCTGCGTTGGGCGGCTTCTTCCTCGAAGTACGAGCAGCCTTGGCCATTCTGGAAAAGCGGCGAACTCCCGAAGAACCGACACCCTCCTTTATACTCCACCGAGTCACTTACAGACCAGCTTTTCGCTAACAGCTGGGTTCGGACGCACTTTCCGCTGAGCCTCACCCTCGCCCTCCTTGGCGCGCCTCCCATTGGTTCCCATTTTCCCACAAGCTTCATTCTCCAATGCGCTGCCCTCCACCCTCTCCCTCAGACCTCTCTCAGCACGGCACAGCTCCCTTCTTTTGACCGAGCCTCACACGCCACACCGCAAGGCCACGTGACCAGCGTCACACCGATAGCGCCGGCGAATTGTCGACTATAACAACAGCTTCGCTGTTAAAAAAAAAGAGAACGTTGTATAGGAGGAATATGTACTTACATACGCGTATTGCCTAAGTGTATTGCCGCCTTTGGTTTCAGCCAGACACTTTAACATCTCACACTGCAATGTCCCACATTCTTTACGTAGAGTCCATCGCTACCTAAAACTAAAGAGTGAAACGATTTTTCTCATATTAGTAAAGTACTTTTTCACAATACCAAAAACACCTCGCTTGCTGCGAGAAGACGCTTAGTAAGCGAGAAAACGCGCAAAAACAAAATATGGGTGGCGACGCCACCTCGAAGTTTCCGCACCATACGCCGTGACGTCACATGTTTTGACGGCGCCTACTAGGGACTACGTAGTTCCTAATCGGTAAAATGAAGTACATTGTCCTCTAATGGGGCCATATATATAGACTTAACATACCAAGTTTGGGGTAATTTTGTTGAGGCAATGGCTCCAAAATACGATAAATACACTTTGAAATCCGTGACGTCACGCGGGGAGATTTCGGCGCGAAATTTAAAAATGACACCTTGAGCTTGATTTTATCCTCTAATAATAAACCTATGACGGCGAAACTAACGACATTAGAGTTATCAGAGCACAATGTATCGGTCTAGGCCGATTCATTGTTTCTCTTTAGCGTCCTTTTAAAGAATATAGAATGTCTGGGCTAAGGTTCACGACCTTCGAAGTTTGCGTGCTTCCTAGTGGGTGTGCTTTTCAACGCGACCAGGGCCATCGCACCCTGATAAATCTTTTTTCACGATGCTGAGTGGCCTCCCGTTTGCAGGTCAATTTTTTCGAGTTTCTAGTTTAGTTTCTTCTGTGTTTTTTGTCACTTGGTTATTTCTTTCCTGTGCCCATATGCCTGTGCTTACCTGCCCTTTCTGTTGTCTTCTCCATGAAGGGTGCAGGCAGGCGCCGTGTCCTTCTTAGTGGCGTCTGTCAGCCTCCTTCCTCCCTATATCCTCTCCTCCCATTGTATGTGAGTTTGTGCGTGTATGTTCACATATAAATAATAATAATAATAATAATTCTTGTAATTGCGTTGAATCATGTATTCATAATTTGTCTATATTTTCGAAACTTTACACAAGTAAGCATGCCTCGAGCATCATTTTGTCATAAATATAACGACACTGCATAGCACAAAAATAATCAATGCGGTCTCTGGTTCAGCTATTTCAGAAAAAGTATCACATGTACTCACCAGATAGCTGCTTCGTTCCGTATGTTGTTACGTTGTCTCGTACGCGTTGTGTATCTGATTGTCTCCGTTGGGCATCACGTGTCGTCGCACGCTTCGCCTCTGCTTTTGCGACAGTTAATTTTTCCATTCCCTGTCACGTGACAGCTGTCTGATACATCTAGCACATTCATATATTGCACGATTTCAAAATGCTGGCAACAGAGCGCGCTGTCGTCTTGTACCCCAAACAAACTTGGTTGCCTATGCCAGAGGGTCAACTGTGAGGGGGCAAAAAACAGTTGGAAATAAAGCACAGAAAGCAGTCTGTCCAGTGATATAGTAATGTAGTACACGAGTTACCCCCTCCCCTCTTTCGGCTGATCGTACGTTAGTCAATTTAACCGCCGTGTATATGACCCGATGCGCGAATATTCTAAGCAAGCGAGCTGGATATAGTTCCTTCTCTCCAGAATGCATAGATTGCGCTTGTTAGCAACTGTTTGATAATTTCGCCACTGCGGATAGCCGATTAACGTGAGAGTTTGGTCGAGTTGGTAGTTCATCGTGAAGGAAATTTCAACAGCGCGGGAATAAACACGAATGCAAGAGAGCTAACACGAACAAGCGCTGACGTTCAACTGATTTCTTATTCAGAAAAGACACATATATGTAGTGAAAAATTGCGCATCTTGCGATGACGAAATAAATAAAAAAAAAACATGGGTGATCCCTCTGTCATGGGAATTGGTATAACACGAAAGTGAAACGTGTCTTCACAGACGTAGTTGAGCGTTTGCCCCGCCACGGTGGTCTAGTGGTTATGGCGCTCGACTGCTGACCCGAAGGTCGCGGGATCGAATCCCGGCCGCGGCGGCTGCATTTTCGATGGGGGCGAGAATGTTTGAGGCCCGTGTACTTAGATTTAGGTGCACGTTAAAGAACCCCAGGTGGTCTAAATTTCCGGAGCCCCCCACTACGGCGTCTCTCATAATCATATCGTGGTTTTGGGACGTTAAACCCCAGATATTATTATTATTAGTAGTAGTAGTAGTAGTTGAGCGTTTGTTGCGCATTCTTTCGCCCCAAGCACAAAGAAATAAATGTTACAACAACAAATTGTAATGTCACGCGAAGAACGGCAAGCAGCTCGAAACTTGCAACGCGCTGCTCAAGCAGAAATGACGTACGGAACGAACATGCACAGGATGAGCGCGAACTGTCACAGTTGTAACTTATTTTTGTGTGGGCAGCGCGCTCTTTTCGCAAAAACGGCCGCTGCAGTGAGCGAAACGACATTCGTGCTCTCAACGCCAACTTGCGGTGAGAGCACAAGGCACACAAACCACCGCCATCACTAGATAAGCGCGCGCACAAGCGACCACGCCCTGTAGAGGCGCGCGCTCATCCGCGCGTGGCGACGGCCTTTAAAGTGGCTCTTCTAAAGTCCTTCTTCGAGCCCTTCGCGCCATCTCACTGGTAATAACGAAAACAGGCTGATGTACCACCGATCTCTGAGTACCGCCACCGGCAAATGGTATATATAAATAGCTCGCCATTAGCGTGGCGACGAACGTGCCGTCTGTGGCCGAATCGTTTCGACCCGCGCGCTGCGGAGCGAGGGGTGGTAAGTTGGACTTCCGGTGGCGGAAATTTTTCTTCTAGATTTTTTCTTTGCCATACGTTAGTCTTTACATTTCACAACGTCCTATCCGTGACGGAAATACGTCAGTGGAGCCGTGGTGGACCCCGGCATAAAACACTTTCGTGTTAATATAAAAGTAATGTCCAGACGACTTTATCTTGCGAGAGCATGCGGATGCGAAAGATAATCGACTTCTTTTTTTTCAAGTCAATGGAAGGCAGGCTAATGCATTCCACCCCCGAACGTGCAATGTGCGCCGCCTCTACAATTTCTCTACAATCTACAAAAACAAAAATGTGCTCACTAGAGAAATTGTAGAGGCGGCCCACATTGCACGTTTGTGGGAGGAATCCATTAGCATGCCATCCATTGACTTCCACAAAAAAGCAGTCGATTATCTTTCGAATGCGTATGCTCTAGCAAGATAAAGTCGTCTGGACATTATTTTTATTTATTTCGGTCATCGCAAGATGCGCCATTTTTCACTACATATATGTGTCTTTTCTGAATAAAAAATCAGTTGAAAATCAGCGCTTGCCCGTGTCAGCTCTCTTTTCGCGCATTCGTGTTTATTCCCGCGCTGTTTAAATTTCCTTCACAATGCGTATAGCTATCCTGATGAATGTTCTAGTTTTAATTTCAGAGGATTTATCATCGTCGCAAATTAGGGGTTGTGTGAGTGAGCCAACCATCGATGTCACTCCTTCAGAATGAGATATCGTTCTTGTCTGACGAAAACACGCGTTCTACAGCGCATTTCTGCCCCCTCCACCTTTCTGCTCCGGTACAAGAAGCGTACTTTAAGCAGCTTGAAGGAAATAAAACACGTCGTTGTTAGTTAGCGTTGTGTCGTTATATTTCCCGTGCGATTCCGTCTCGTCGGTACGATCGTAGTTGCTTTCAAAGGATATGACCGCCGCTATCTCAGATATACGATGGCTGAGCAAACCTGACTTTATAAGCAAGAGGATATCTCAGCGTTCTCTTGAACAATAACAGCCTTATAAACACGTGCTCAATGCTTGCTGCATATGGTACAAGCCTGTAAGGTTCTCATGTAGAGACAGGCACACTTATCGAGTCAGTGATGGTTGCTGTGCGCATTTGGAGCACTGCTAAATAGGAGCGAATCTTTAAAGAAAATAGAGGCACACAATCACTTTATGAGTAATGACTCCTCAAAACTCCCTCTTTATTCCATGTTTGTAAAACGTGCTGCGACAGGAGAGCTTATGTATCTCTCAGCGCATCGCTCACGTGTAAACTTAGACCGAACACCCAGTGCCCGTAAAAGCGAGCTGTGCAGTGTCTTGAACAGCACGTCACAACGCACGCAAATGTTTTTCGTCCCTTTCGCTGTAACAGGAAATAACAATAAAGATGGCAGGATGGGAAAGGGAAAACAGGGACTCTTTCGGGAAGATGACATTTAGATGTATATGTAGACAGCTGTCTACACCATTACGAAGAGCAAGCTCCTGTCAATAGTGGGGATATTTACATCTTCATCTTTCAGTGGCTTGTGGTGATGCAGCAGGAGGGGTTGGCCTGGCATACATAACCGGCAATCGTCCCCCTTGAGCCTCTCATGCTTTGAGGGTAGGAGTGTGTCACCAGGCTTTAAACAGTCCCGTGTCTCGCAAGAAGGCAAACGGCAGTCGCTGGAATTTCCTCCTGACTGCCGCGGGCCCCCCGGTAAAAAACACGTCTTCAAACGTCGGATGCCTGAGACCACCCCTTTGCAGGCTGCGGACCATCGCTTCTCTTTCCGTGTCGAACTAAAGACATAACCAAATGAAATCTGCGATGTCGCCGATATCACCGCATACGACGCACAGCGGGGAAGCGCACCGCCTAGTCTTGAACAACGAAGCCAGTGTGTGTTGATTGCCGCACTTGCGGGAGTTGTTATTTCCTGAAGAACGTTGCGGTCGGCAGCCACACAGCGCTGCTTCCAATACTGCTCACACTGATCACGTTCTGACCGATCGGTCCAGGCGTACGGCTAGACCGAAAACAGCGCGGTTCCGTATGGTACCTAAACTTTACAGCTCGTGATTCTTCAATGAGACGCTGTCCTTGCGACAATCACACTTCTCGCCAATGTCGCCATGAACAGATGACGCTGTAAATCTGTTCCGCTTAGCACATGGAACGACTCTTCATGTTAGGTGGTGTGTCTGTAGCTGCCGGTTTGCCATTTCTCTTAATGGAAGCCTTCGACTGGCGCATCGAGGGGCAAACGTCCTCCGGATCTGTGGACATCTGGGAGCCCGCGCGAGAACGGGTTAGAAGGCGACAAGTGAGCGACTCGCAGACGATACGAGCCGCAGTCCGCCAAAAGCCGGCACCGTCGTCAACGTCCCTGGGTGGCCGCTGGAAGTAGAGGAAGATGTAAGGGTTGATGGCACTGTTAGAAGCCGAGATGACGCCGAAGAGCGCCACCATGTTGGCGTCCAGGATACCCGGGTTGCCGAAGGCCAGAATGGCCTCTTGCACCATGTACGGCACGTTCGTCACCAGGAAGGCGCCGAAAACCACGGCCGTTATCTTCAACGTCTTTACCTGCGCACACCAATAAAACTAATTATTACAAGGAAGGAAGGAAGGAAGAAAGGAAGGAAGGAAGGAAGGAAGGAAGGAAGCAAGTTCTTAGACTGGCTGTGTGCCCTGCGCTGGGGAGAAAGAGAGAGGTCATTAAGGGAGGGGAGAGGAAGACGCTTGTCGAAAGTCCTGAAATGAAAGTGGGCTCGTTCACCCCCCTCCCCCCCCCCCCTCCCCAACTGGAAACAATCACACGGTTGAACCCAAGTAAGTAACCACTGAAGCGGTGTTCGAAATATGCAAGATGCGCTTCGGGCATTTAAAGACGAAGTAAAACACGAACACCTCGAACACGTAAGGACAAGACTTCGCACCAACTGTCACGACAAAGTACTTATTTGCATACGTTATTTGGAAAATGCTCATGCATAGCGGTCGGCGTACAAGCTAGCTAAAAAGCTAGATAAGGGAACGAAAATGTTCAGAAAGGAAGAAACATGGAATAAAAAAAGTTGGGAAGGGGGACGAAGTGAAGCAGAACCTCCACATTCAATAAATATATTTAGCAATGAAACACATCGTAGTTCTTATATATAGCATAACACATATTTAAATACTATCATCTGATACTATGGTTGCGTGGTACATGAGGTTTAGGGATTAATGGCTGTCTTTTGATTTTCTCACCAGTTCTCGCGGTGGTCGGATTTGCACGGTCCCCGCAACGGCAGCCATGCAAAAGGCACGTGCTATGGTGCAACCGAGTTCATTACCGAACCTCATCTATTATAACTTCTGCAGACAGATCCACCGCATTACGAAAGCTTTGGACCGTCAGAATATTGAATGCTTTGGCGGTATTGGTTCGGAAGAACGGCCCTTCTTTTATCCCGCCTTTATCTCCCTCTGTGGTGGCTGTTATATGAGCTATTTAAACGTAAGCTGATTGGATAGAGCTCGATAGCTGGCAGACCGGCGCGGCACCGCTGGCCCTATACAGTCGTATCTGAGGAGTAGAGGCCGGATTTTTAGGCACTAAAAAGCTCGTTTTAGGCGCCCAAAATAGGCAGGCAAAACGACGTTTTAGGCTTCCAGAATAGTAAATATAGGCACACTAAATTTTCACATAACTGCAAATAATTTGAAACGAATACGTGCGCGAGCTCTATCTACGAAAGGAAAACAAAAACGTTATTGCTTAAGATGGCAAAAAGGCGTTAAACAGTTGAACATAGCCGTGCAATGTACTTTATCCCGCACGGTTCGCAGAACGCGGTCTCTCCAGAACACGCTCTCCACGGTCTCGCATTCGCGAACCGCGCACGCCATGTCTCTGCGGCGGCAAATGTGCGTGTTCCACTTCACGGCTGCTAGCAGTTGTTTCCGGGAGTTGGTTGAACTAAAGGACTAGGTTGTACCCCATAGTTCCGAACAGTCAGTGTTGCGCGGTAGTATGAATAACGGTCTCAAACTGCTCCCGGGAGCGCAACTTGAGGCTAAATAGTGTTAATACAAGCGCCAATTTTGAAAATATGCATTTATAGGCATTTGTGAGCATTTAGGCACAAACGCCAAAAATAGGCATTTATAGGCACTATAAAACACTATAAAAGCCTTTCTTAACCTCTAATTTATGCTCATATATCAAAGTGGCACTATAGGAGCGCAAGGAACAAAATAGGCATTTGCCTAAAATCTGGTCTCTACTGATGAGTACGCACTGAAGTGAAGAACGCTACAGAATACCGCCTAAGGTTTGTAATCGCCTTGTATGTTGGCGTCTGCGGCGATGGATACTGCATATACATGACAAATTTATTTATACTTATAGTCACACTCTCTATGTCACTGCAGAGGTGCTGGATAAGAAGTCATTTATATGAGGTATCACTCAATGAAACAATGACTTCAAAGTACAGCGCTAAAAAAAAACTAAGAATGAAGAAAGGCTGGCACGCACGCAAGCGCGTACCTACCCCTGTTCGTCCTTGTCTTCTTTTTTAGCGGTGTCTTGTGAAGTCTTAAAGGAGTACTGACACGAATTTTAAAAATTTTCGGTTTGTTGCTCTAAATAAAAATGATGGTGTCGAGAAACCTAAAACGAGTATTGGGGTGTCTGGGAATGCATCGAATATACTTTAATTACCGCTACCTTAAAAAGGCACTTTCGGTTTCGTTATCGAGGGGGCGGCTTCTCAGAGACGTAACATGTCAGTGTGACGTCACGGCGATACAGAAACTCGCGACGTACTAGCGGCAAGTCCGTCATCTGCTCGTAGTGCACATAAGCAGCTATGAGTGAATTGTCGTCCAGTGACCCTGACAGTGATTACTACGATTTAGGCTGCATGCAGGACGCAGAACTCGCAAACTCGGGGCAACTGTCTTCACTCGTCGGGATAATGTCCATTGCAGTGGGGCTGGCTTGCAGATGCTCAGCGACGAAAACTTCAAAGCCAAATTAAAATATTTATACGTGTTCTCCAACTCTCGTGTGTGGACATCGTTGACGCTGCATACCGAGGAAACGAAAAATGTCCCTTTTGCGATGTCTCAAAAGTCGTGTCAGTACTCCTTTAAGGCTTACCAGCTAGCCCCCAGATTTCCAACTGGTTCTATAAAGCAATCGCTCAGTAAATATCTTCACTATACGACGAATTTAAGTATACAAGCGCTTCATTTCTTTCATAACACGAATAACATCTCAAAACCCTTCACCTATCCGCTTACGTATATAAACGATTGTAAACAGTCTCTGCATAATTCAATTTTTTTTTTGCAATATCGAGGCCATTAATATTCGCAATGTTGCATTCTTACATTTGCACAGTTGTGAAATGGAATAATGCTCAGCGTATAAGAAGCGTTCAATTCTGGTAAGGTAATGCAATGTTTCTTTATGTGACGCCAAGATATTGTAATACAGCGGGGGGCTTTCGTAGATGTAGCAATCACATCAACTCAGCACCAACCGGCATCGTGACATCCTTAGTGCTTATTCACAAGAACAATTCATTATAGGGAGACGGGTATGTCAAAAAAAGAAAAATAAAACTGAGCAAGCTTCTCCATGTCGTTTACATCGTACCCCATCAGTTGCCACTACATTGTATTCTGTTCAAATTTGCTTATTTTCGCTGCAAGGTACTCACTCCAATAAAAAAAATCCGTACACAGGGGGCGAGGGGAGAGGGGGGGAATTTTTTCATTACAAGCTTCCATCTTCCCCTTCTTGCTTTTTTTGGATTTTCACTTCAATAAGGACCGTTAAGATGTGTTCTTCAATGTCGCTATACATAAATCATAGCTGAGAAGGTTATAGACGGTGATAAATGCAAATCTATGCGTGTAGTAGTGTCCCGTGCACACACAGCGGCCTATGGATCACTTCTGCTTGAGTACTGCGTGGTGTTTTTTGTTGCTGCATACTTTGTCGTTCAAGTACCTCTTTTGCCTCAGATCATCAGGTTCATTCTGTATGCAACGCCTCTCTCACATCAATATCGCAAGACTAACTAAGCTGAATACAAACCTTAGCTCGAGGCAGCGACGAAGTGGTTTGCCGGCTCATGTTTCGATTGGTCGCACTGTGCTTCCAGATGGCCCACAGTATTCCCGCGTGGAACGCAATGAGCAGCACAAGCGGCACGACGAACACCGTGAAGAACACGAATCCCATGTATATCTGGCGGTGGTAGAGCGGCGTGTCGCGGTCGTAGAAGATGGACGCGCAGAAGCACTTGCCGGGCGCCACTTCGACGCTGTGGAAGACGTAAACGTTCGGCAGCGAGGGCATGCACGATGTCAACCACGTCAGGGCAGCCAGCTTCCACGGGTCTGTGCTCGGTGCGAGCGGCGTCGCGATGGCGATGTACCGGTCTATCGCGATCGCCACGAGCATGTAGGTGGATGAGACAAGTGCGAAAGTCTGCAAGAACTTGAAGAAGCGGCAGAAGGCGTCTCCCGCGATCCACAGCCGGCCCATCACTTCCCATACAACTTGTGACGTCATCGTGATGCAGGCCACCAGCAGGTCCGCAACGGCCAGGTTCAGGAACAGAACCCGTGCCTTGGACACCCGCCGCCGGCGCTGCTTCACGAGCAGGTTGCAGCAGACAACGGTGTTACCGACTACCGACAGGATGATCATGGTGATGATGATGCCTATGCGGACTCGCTTGTGGTAGCGAGGTCCCATCACTTCCTCCGTCGCCACGGCATCGGTGACGTTGTTTAGGAGCGCAGTCACGTTGTCCGCCGTCTCGTGGCCGGGGGGTGGGTCTTCTGTGGACGCGTCGAAGGCGTCTGCTTCAGTCATCACAGAGGGACGGGTATTCCGTGTTTACCTCCATCCACTGAAGAGCTGCCGGTCTAACTGAACTACGTTACGCGAAAGGTTTGTTCTATGTTCTCCACAAGGGCGTTCGGAGTGCCTGGAGCTGTTGTATTCGGCTGCGAACTGCATCACGGCAAAATGGTGCCGGTTTTGGCGGGATAAGAGCGCCGATATTGGAGACGATGAAATAGTCCATGTGTCTGTAGGATTTCTCAGTTGTATTGTACCTGCAAGGAGAGAAGGTAAAAAAAAATAAAGTAATCATCGTTGTGGAACATTAAGAAACCTAGTAATAACATTGAGCCCATATCCATAGAGTACCTCATGTCTAGACGAGATGTGCATACCGATACATTATTTGTGAAAATCTCGCTACGGGCTTCTTCTGAGAACATTTGCGATTTTTGATATACGACGTCCGGTTAAATACAATATAAAGGGACCAAAGCCATAATACATTTATCGCCAGACTGGTGTATAGGCGTGCGTACCCTTACAGTGTACTTACTGCCAGCCCAAAGAACGTGAAACTATGGTGGCAAATTGAGTGACAAAAAAGCTACTTTCATGGCGACGTTAGCGCCAGCATTTGCTGTACACCGCTCAGCCTACAACGTAACAGCTATGTACTCTAAGCTATCTTATTTCTACAGCAACATCTGAGAGGTTAAAATTGTCCGCGTAAACGAACGATTACTGACCTCTTCCGGGCTCTATTTTACCCAACTACACAGAAACAAGTGAAAAGCAAGAACAGCATCTTTCCGATAAAAATGTTTGAGTAGAAACTGCAATCCCTTTTTTGTAGCTGTTTTTGTTGTTGCTGTTGTCACTGTAAGCAATTTTTCTTAGCCGTGCTTCGAGCCGCGGTTAGAGCACCAGTTTTTCAGTTGTGTTACGTTGAGGGAAATTGAAGAAAAGGCCCGGAGCAAAGCAAATTACTTTAAAGGTTTCGAAACAGAAGACAGGCGTCAGGTGCCTAACTGTCCTTATTCTCACAGCAGGCTCACGGGCGTTCGCAGGCGATCGATTGCAATAAGACGGTTCCAACAACGAAGGCGAGCCGTCGGAACGTATGCGCGCTAGATACTGACACTAAGATTGTCACGACCAGGGACACATAATTATAGAACGGACAGCAGATGCAGCTACGCGTTTAATCAGCCGCGTTAAGAACTCGCCTCACGTATTACACTCACATATGAGAATTTCTGAGACGCGCGGGTATACCGCCTCTTCGATAGCATTCGCCCGCCAACCCGTTTCTCCGCCGTGTTTGAATGTCATATTAGGTGTCAGCTTCAGGAAACGCATGCATGCAATATTGAATTGACTCGTCAGTAAAGACTTTCTGAACGCTAGCGGATACCGCTTAAGAAATTTATCATCCTTGCAACATAGCCCCTGCTACTTAGAACAGACAGGGTTGCTTACGTGCAGTACTAAGGTCTGCCCGCTTAATTACTTGAACGCAAACTTTAGCGACGAACAGCCCGCTTGATGCTTCCAGAGCAAGCTTGTAGTGTGGAGAGTAAGTAAGCAACTACTAAACGTCGAAGCAATCACTTAACAACAACCCAAGTAATTATTTGCTGTAGCGTCTGTCTCGAATACAATGAGAACAGAAGAAAACATATTAGCGATAACGTCTCCGGAATTGTGATTCTTCAAAATATAACACACCTGACAGTGTACACTGGTTCTGACAAAATGCTAATGAAATGGCTATGTGCCTTGCTGGACATGAAACGAACGTTCCTTAACTCTGCGAGTGCCGCTACTCCTTTCAGCAGAAAACTTAAAATAGCGAGGGCCATAGTCATGCTGGAAAAATAACATAAAATAGCTTTCAGGGTTTGATATTAACACGAATGCCTTAGATGCCTCATCAAACGCGAAAATTGACCGTCGGCGTCGGCGTCCCGCGGCGTCGTGCACAGCGCGAATGATGCAAAAAATCATTACGTGATGACGCCACCATATGACGTCATCGTGACGTCACAGATAGACAGACAGACAATGAACTTTAATGTGGTCCTGTGGGGCGACTCGGAAAGCCCCATTGCGGGGGAAGCACCGCCGCGGGCAGCTCCCACGTTGGGATGGGCAGGCCATGCCTGACCTCCGCGTCGCGGGCCCTCTGGACGGCCCGTAGCTGAACGGCGAGGACTGAGGTCTTGAATGCCTCCTCCCACTCATTCTTCCGTGGTGAGACGATTTTGCTGCCGTAAAGAGGGACACCGCCAGAACATGCGTTCTAAAGTGCAGAAAGAACCTCCGCGATCCGGACAATCGGGCTTCAAGGAGTCCGCGCACCTGCTGACCCTGGCTAGGCTGGGATAGGACCCAGTCTGTAGCAGATATCAAATTTTTGTGAAGTCATTAACGTCGCAAAATCTGACATGACGTCACGTGATGTCGTCATCACATGACATCGCAGCGTGGTCAAAGGTGGGCCGATCACTTTCGCCTTCGAGTCGTCTTAGGTGAATGCACAAGGGACCGTGTGAGTTTTTTAAAGACGATAGTCCTTCTTGGGATACTTGAACGCAGAAAGTTTGGTCTTTTTGTCTGTCTATCTGTCACACGAGACACCCACCCGGCCAAATTTTAAGCACTTGCTGAACGCCCAGCTATCTTGAACTCGTAGCTGCGTTCATGCTTGTGAACACTGTCGATCAAAAAGCATATATTACGCATACCTGAGGCGCAACATCAATACGTAAGTATTAGGTGGTGTGTTCCTTTCCTAGAAAATACATAGATGCGAAATTTTAAAGATCCTAGTGTTTCTTAGGCTGCGTTAAAAATGCGACGCTACGCACGAAAAAGCCCTCTGTCAGTGTTTCTTAGGCTGCGCTGAAAATGCGACACAATGCACAAAAAAGCCCTCTGCCGACGATATGGTGCTGCCACCTGGCAGTGGCCCTGGGTTCTGCACAAGCTCATGTTTCCCGGCGCCACTGCTAGATGGCGTCCATATCTCACGCAGCGCCTCCTCTGTTTTATCAATGCCAGTCAGATGCGGCCGATTCAACATAGAGGAGGCGCTGTCTGAGGCAAGGCAAAACATAAATGGCAGAATACTATCGTCTTTCGACGACATTTGCATCGAAGCACGCAGATACGCGGCCAATTTTTACGTTGCTAAAGTCAGGAGCAGAGCAGTGCGAATGTCACTGTAGATCATTTTCTACGTGTCTTATAGGTAGAAGTTCATCAACAAAACAGCTTCTTTCTTTTTGTATTGAGAAGGAGAGAGAGGTAGGACAGGAGATAGCTGGTAGGTTTTCAAATTTCGTTCCCCCTGTCGCGCAGTTTGCTGCCGGTGCCACCGATGAAGCTGTTTGACCGAATATCGGACAGCTTCTGGCTGCTCTTCCCGAATGTACAGAACGCATAATATACCGAACCTGCAGCCTTGGAATTCGAAGGTTGCAGGTTCGGTCCCTTCCGGCGGCAAGTTGTCTTTTCGTCCACTTTACTTTCTTCACATCTATATCCCAATTACTACAAATAATATCCACTGTACTTTCCTTGGCATTATTGTCTGTCAGTTATCATTGACATTGTGTCTTACCAAGAAAAGCTAGCCCTCAAAATTCCCCTTCTTTCCTTAATCTATTTGGGCGAGATAGGAAAAGAGCGTGTGAGTGAGAGGTGAATTAAAGGGAAAGCGCTGAGTTTAATCTAAGCAGTATCTCGTTTCGCATCCTCAAGTTGAGATAGGAAAGAATAAAAGTGAGGAACTATAAAACACAACTTCTTCGCTGTAAGCACGAATGAGGCGAGAAATGGAAAAGCTTCTGATGTGTTTGGTAGCTTGCACAATAATTCAAATGAGGCACTTCGCCATGCAGGCTGCCAGTCAGTGTAGCCACTAGGTTTGCTTACATTTGGTTTTTTGCTTAGTTTTCTCGGTTTCCTTGGTGTTTATTTCGATCACGAATCGGACAGCGCACATCCAATCACATTGCAAAATGTCGCTAGGTGCGGCCTAGGAAGAGATCGGGCTCAAGAAAGGAAAAAAAAATTATGTCAGCTTTGTACTTGTGGCGCCAGCCAAGCCTGAAGGATGTGAGGAGCTAGGCGGCCTTCTCTGTTTCTCTTTATTTTTCTCTTTATTTCCTCATCTCTTTCTTTTCCTCTCTTCTCTCTATTATTCCTGTGTCTTCTTTGTATCTGTTTATTTCAATTTCTTTCTTTCTCTCTCTATATATTTTTTTCCATTTCTCGCTTTTTCCATCTTTCCTTCTTTCTCTATTTGTCGCTTCCTCTTTCCGTCTATTTCTTTCTTGTTTTGTCTTTATATTTCTCTCTTTCTCTTTCTTCTTCTGCTATACTTTACTCTCTCCTCATTCCCTCCTCCTCACCGTCATATCTCTCCTCTTCATCCTCACTTCACTTTCCCAGCCCCTTGGTATACTATACTATACAAGGCTTGGTCAGCTGCCAGCTCGTAATAAGTTCACGTGCTACGTGACGCCAACAAGGCAGAAAAAGAGTGTTCCACACTCGCCGTCATGGCTACTGGCGGCGCTGACTGACGCTCCCACGCTTAAATGCACACATATACCCCATAAAGTGGACGGGGGGATGGCCGCCGCGGTAGCTCAGTTGGTAGAGCATCGGACGCGTTATTCGAACGCCGCAGGTTCGGTCCCTGCCCGCGGCAAGCTATCTTTTCGTCCACTTTTCTTTCTTCACAATTACCTTACATTTATTACTAAAAACATCCCCTATACTTTCCTTGGCATTATTGTCTGTTAGTTCTCATTAACATTGTATACAAGGCTATGTTATGCTAGCGCTAAGTATTTCTCTCTTTCTCTTTCTTTCCCTCTCTCTGCGCCCGTTCTCTCACCCATCTGAGTTACACCATCGCACGCCGGAAAACCGGCGCACGTGTTCTGGGAGCGAAGCAGAAGAGGAAAAAGAGGACGAAGATAGCGCATGCCAGTTCATGATGATGATAGCTTTCTGTTCGCTGATAACAGCCGACGGTTGGCGTAAACAGCTACGCTGTTAAAGGTGCCTTGCGACACAAATTAAGCACGTCGTTTCAACGCTTGTTCTCCTACTGTGGAATGCACCGATATCGTTGCGCAAGTGGCATCGCCGAAAACGAAGCCGCTATAATTTATTTCACCGGATAAACTACCTTGATTTCGGACTACAGCGACACACACCTGGAAGTGACGTTTCGTCATGTGGCAGTGACGACAAAGGCCGTGCGTTTTGATTGGCTTGACGCGACAATTGTGCCATGTAATATTCATATGGTGATAGCTAGGCCATGTAACTGAGTCATAAAAAGAATAAAGCCCTTTTTAACACGAAAGTGTTTTATGCCGGGGTCCACCAAGACTTCAGTGACGTATTTCCGTCACGGAAATGACGTGGAAAAAATATACGCGATCAGATGGAAAAGAAAAAAGTTCCCTCAACGGGCGTCGAACCCACGACCGCTCAGTCCGCAACAACAGATACCGGGTACGCTATCCACTGCGCCACAGTCACAGACACTAGAGGCTTTACAAACGCGCCTTTTATATCTACCATCCTCCCGTTCGGCGGGGTGGTGTTGCCCTCTTGGAGCGGTAAAGTACAGTAATTCGTCATTACTGTGGCTTTCGCGATTAGCACCTGCAATGCGTTACTCGTCCCTCCCATTCGGCGCGTTTTCAATAGAAGTTCAATCACATTTTAACATGCCGCGGGATGGCGACCAAGTTCTGCGTCCAATATGCGACGGTCTTCTGGCTATCACACCTAGTTCTCTGCACTTTCACCATTAACTACTATAGCTACCATACGGGTTTGTTTAACCATTTAGCAGGGACGTTAGTCGTCGGGATGGAGATGTACCACCAATAATCAAAGTGGGAACATCCACGTTAAACGGTGCTATAGCTGCCAAACATCAATATACATTGTGCAAACTCTCTGATATCAATGTACAGTAAACATTCAGTTACTTGTGTAAGGGAACGCTTTACTTTCGTGTTGTTCCGATTCCTATGACGGAGGGATCAACCATGTTTTTTTTATGCTTTCTCAGAAACAAGTCACTTCTGTTTCTAGCTGATGTATTTTCATAACAACGGACACGACTCTAGTTGCGATGTAGAACTGATGGGAATGGTAACCAAACGATAGTCTTCCGCGTTTTGCCTTTTGCGGCATCGGGCGATATCGGCCACACCGGCAGCTGCGAAACACGCTCACTTCGGCCCAATGCTGTCAACGAAAACATAAAAATTCTGAACGCTTACCAACCGACGCCTTCCGCGTCATCGGACGGTAGCGTTTCGTCCAGGCTATAGTGTATTCTAGTACCAGGCCATCGAAGCCATCCTCGCGTTGCGCGAGGCTCAGCGACGCACTTTCAATTTACAATGGCGTGTCCGGATACGACATTGTAAATTGGGCATTGCTACATGGCAAGATCTCGAGCTCAAGGTTTTTAGATCACCCAGACTCATTGTGTGCACTACACGACAAACCATGGGACCGTCTCCTAGGCGATCGACGCACGTGGTTCGTCGTAGCCATGGTTGCAACGCCGTCAAAAATAGCGGTGGCGAGGCACTGTGTGAAGGGGATCATGAGGCGAGACTTTCGGTGTGTTTCCATAAGAGGCGCGAGGTGATTGGAAACGGCCTTTGACGTCAGCAGGAGAGTGAAATGCGAAAGGGAACGTTTCTTGTCGTCGCCTGCTCGAGTTTTGAACTTTAAAGACTAATAACACCAGTTTTGGTGCACCAATTTTCGTAATTTTTTTTTTGCCTTCGTCTCGACATTTATTATTACACGCATTCCAGCGTTAAATAAAGCAGTCGCAAAAGCGTCGCAGGGCCCCTTTAAAAGAAAATAAGACAGCAATGCACAGCCTTCAACTAAACTTCCTGTATGACCTCGGATGTATTGTACTGAGAAATGCGAAAACTCGCGCCACTAGTAATGTACAGGTATAGCCCATACATACCCTAGTAAACCTTCCTTAAGCGCATCGATCAAAGAAGGCGTTGCTTCGTGGGGCTCGCAAAACGAAACCGTCGAATATTCTCAATCACGTTTCTCTACCTTCGCGCTGTCTCACAACCCCGCTTTCACACCTTTTTTTTTCTTGCGCTTTCATCTCGGATCTCGTATTCTGTTGGCTTCTACACCCGTTATTATGCATACGTGCGCACGGAACAGTACCACGTGCATAACAAAAAAAGTTGCCTGCGAAGGCCTAGCTGTGAGATGAAATATAAAGGAGGTTCCCGTAAGCGACGGGAGCATTTTCTGCCACTACGTTTCGCTACTCGCGTGAGGAACGTAGCGTGGTAGGTCGCTTCCTCACGAGCATTTTATTATTTTCCAGTATATTAAAGTAAAGAAATGTATATGACGGGTAGTATGCGTTTGTTGGAAGCATAAGCTCTGCGAGGAATGCAGGATGGATATGCACCCGTTACAAAAGCGTGCTGCCGCACGCTGTCTCTCGCTGTTCCTGCAGATAGTTTACTAACGGATCGCGTTGGTTGGCGTCGGAAGTGAAAGTTTTAGTTATGCCTAAGCCAATCACAAGCAGCGCTCGCGTGCGGCATACGCGAACTCCAGAAAGGGTAGGTGTTGAGACGAAAGAAATAAAGAAATAAGAGTTCTGAGTAAACATAAACGACACAACTTCGGTGGTGCGGTATCTATTTTTAAGAGAGAATATTACGAGTATTGTTACGCGGACTTCACGAACAAAAGAATATCCTAAAAGAAGAAATGAAAAAAAAGTCACAGTTTCACCGCAAGGGCGAAGCAATGAATGCGATAGCAAGAAACTAATGCTATACGAAGTGAGGCTCGCCAATGGATACTCTCAGTTTGAACAGCGCTCCTGTTGCAAAGGCGGCCGAAGCAGCGAAGGAAACTAGTGTGCTTCAAGTGTCGAGCTGTGACACTTGATAGTTCGCGCTCATCTTCTGTTTGTTCGTTTAGCGGCGTCCCTTGAGCTCGAGTGACTTTCGTACGCTCCGTAACATGAGCGCGGACATCACGGTGAAAGCTTGAAACATCCCTCTTCCCCTCACCACGGGAAAACCGCGCGAGCAGACAGCGGAAGGGCAAGGTTCTCCCTGCGCAAATATAAGAAGAAGCGAGCGAGCGAGCCGACGACTTTTAAATGCGCCCGTCGCGCTCCTAGCACCATCTCGCTGGTAATGAAGAAACGCTTATAAGCGCCAGCCATCTCTGAGTCCGTCCAGTGGTAAAGGGTGTGTACATAACACTCGCCGTTAGCTACGTGGAGGATCTGCGTTTCATGGCGTAGTGGCTAGCGCCACTCGCTGCGGAGCAAGAGGTCCCTGGTTCGATTCCGCGCTTCGGAAGCATTTTTCTGAATTATTTTTCTTCGGGGCTTTTATATATATATACATACTTATACATATACGATGCATGACGGCGGCGACGGCGACGGCAAAATTCAGCCGAGACTGTCCATATAATTGCTATCGCAATAAAAATGGTACTGCGGAAAATTCGATGGAATTCATAATAGGGTTACGTTATTTATCTTTATTTGTTTGAACTTCACTGCATGCTTTGTAAGTGATGGGTGTAAAAATTGAGAACTTCAAACAATAGAAAACAGAAAAAAGTTTTAGTGCGCAATACTACGACGGAGTAAAAAAATATCAGCACTAGTCAAAAGAATACGTGGAAGAAGCACAGTGTTTTAGAAGAAAGTACTTGGTTGACAAGAAACATTTGAATGTGTATCACTGAACACTAAGGACGAAAAGTGTACTACCGACATCACGCTTCGAGTTAATCAACGCAAGTTGTTTGTGAACAGCGAAGCTCTGCTTAGATGACCTTGCGCCGGCGGGGTTACTCTGGTCACGTGGCCTTGCGGTGTGTAGAGATTGAGGCTCGGTAGGAAGGGGGAGGGCTGTGACGTGCCGTGAGAGGCCTGGCGGAAAGGGCGGAAGGCGGTGCCTTTGTGAGAGGCGCGATAGTGAAGCTTGGTGGAAAGGGGGAACCAGGAATGCACGCCATGAGGGGTGATGGCGAGGCTGGGCGGAAAGGCCGAACCATTGAGAAGTGCCTTAAGAGGGGCGAGTGTGAGGCTCGGCGGAAAGCGCGTCAGAACAACGCCGGGCACGTTATACAGAGCGCCATGGTCACATACTCTGGAGGCTTTACAAACGCGCCTTTTATATCTCACACTTTCCTCTCGCAGTGATCTTGGTCGGCGGGGTGGTGTCGCCCTCTGGGAGCAGTAAAGTGAAGTAATGCATCATGACCGTGGCCTCCGCAATTAGCTCCTGCAACGCGTCGTTGCTACGCATCCGACCGATTCGGCGCGTTCGCAATAGGACAAGTGCAATTTTGTCAACGCTTTAACACAGCGGGAGGTAGCGACCTTAGCCCAAGCATCGGCCTCGCTCATAGCATCAATGAATACGAAAATAGCTCTGCGACACGCGCCTACCTCGCCTGGCTGTAACACCGCTCTCCCCGCTTATGCTCGCCCAGAAAATATCGCGGCCGGGCTACAGGAGTTACGACGCGCGTTGAGTTTCCCTCTAGTCCGGCCGTGGTGTTGAATACCTCTTTAACATACCGCGGGATGGTAACTTAGCCCAAGTTCTGCGTCCAATCAGCGACGCTCTTCTGGCTGTCACACCGCTTTTTCTGATTACGCTCCCACCGTTACGCTCTCATACTACAGCTACCACAAGGGTTTGTTTAATCATTGGTCGTGGACGTTATCCGTCGGAATAAAGATGTACCACCAAGCGCCAATGTGGGTGCATCCACGTTAACCGATGCTATAGCTGTCAAACACCAATAGATATTTTGCAAGCTATCTTATATCAATTTACAGTAAACATTCAACTACTTCTGTGAGAACACGTTTTACT